>NW_028225186.1:11778666-11853155 GCF_052327205.1 Somniosus microcephalus | reverse complement strand
CCCCAACCACCACCATAAACAATCACTCACTCTACCACCGACATGCCGTATCTGCAGAGCTTTGACCTGATTTATTGGTTGTTGGGTCGCTTAGCTCTGTCTAAACAGATTGTGTCCGCTGTTTAGCATGCGTTCAGTCACATGTTGTAGATTTGTGCAGTTTGCTCTTCCACCAGAGATGATCAGAAAATGTTAGGTTCGGGTCCTGCCCTGTACGTTTTATTCACTTATTAAATCTGGTACAACGTGTAAAATCTTAATAAACCCAAACCGCACTAAAGATGATTTCCTTCCAAACATTGCAGGGCTGTTCTGTGTGTATATTTCTCACTAATCTTTGCAAAGAGTTTCCAACAAACCCACAATATCTAAATAATGCCGATAAGTTTTCAGTGTTTCTAGTTGGAACAACAGCTTTGCGTTAATCAGTGTAATAAAGTGCAGTGGAGGGAATTCTGATCAGTTTCGGGGCCAGTGATCTCCACAGGGAGCCGATTAAATTAAATAAATGGCTTGTAGAATCGCTGCAAGTAGTGTTCAAACTTGCGCGGGGAGACCCCATAGGATTTCGAATGCAGCGCCTTAATTACTCGGCCATCGCAACTACACGCTGATACTTCGAATTGTGGTGGAGTCCAGAATTACAGGTCGAAATAATAACCGATAAACACAGCATGGCGGCGCTGGAGCTGCGAATGGACTCACTCTGGAGCATACGCGATGCTGAGGATGTTGTGGATAGCACATTCAGTGAGTTGGTCACACCGCAGGTAAAGGCTAGCTCAGACAGTAAATGGGTGACCAAAAGGCAGGGTAAAGGCAGGAAGGTAGTGCAGGAGTCACCTGCGGTCATCTCCCTCCAAAACAGGTTTACCGTTTTGGGTACTGTTGGGGGAGATGACTTATCAGGGGAAGGCACCAGCAGCCAGGTTCAGGGCACCATGACTGGCTCTGCTGCACAGAAGGGTGGGAAAAAAATGGATAGGGCTATAGTGATAGGGGATTCAATTGTAAGGGGGATAGATAGGAGTTTCTGTGGCCGAGACCGAGACTCCAAGATGGTATGTTGCCTCCCTGGTGCAAGGGTCAAGGATGTCTCGGAGAGGGTGCAGAGCATTCTGAAGGGGGAGGGGGATCAGCCAGTTGTCGTGGTACATGTAGGTACCAACGATGTAGGTAAAAAGAGGGAGGAGGTCCTACAAGCTGAATTTAGGGAGTTAGGAGCTAAATTGAAAAGTAGGACCTCAAAGGTAGTAATCTCTGGATTGCTACCAGTGCCACGAGCTAATAAGTTTAGAGAGAGTAAGATAGATAAGCTAAATACGTGGCTTGAGCAGTGGTGCAAGGGAGAGGGATTTAAATTCTTGAGGCATTGGAACCAGTTCTTGGGGAGGAGTGACCTGTACCAAGGGGACGGTCTACACCTGAGCTGTGAGGGAGCCGATGTCCTCGGGGTAATATTTTCTAGGGCGGTTCGGGAGGATTTAAACTAATTTGGCAGGGGGATGGGAACCTAGATAGTGGAAAAGAGGGAAGTCATATGAAGTCAGAAATAGATGGTAGAAAGGTGAGAAGCAATAAGCAAAGGAGAGAAACACAAAGGGCCAAACTAATTCATAATGAGAGTGTGAAAAAAGCAAGCCTGAAGGCTTTGTATCTTAATGCTAGAAGCATTAGGAACAAGGTGGATGAATTAGTTGTGGAAATAGAGGTAAACAAGTATGATTTGATTGGGATTACAGAAACGTGGCTGCAGGGTGGGCAAGGCTGGGAACTTAACATCCAGGGATATACAATATTTAGGAAGGATCGGCAAAAAGGTAGGGGAGGTGGGGTAGCATTGCTGGTAAAGGAGGGGATTAATGCAATGGAAAGGAAGGATATTAACTCGGATGAAACGGAATCTGTATGGGTAGAAATGAGAAATAGCAAGGGGAGGAAAACGTTAGTGGGTGTGATATATAGGCCTCCAAATAGTAATATGGAGGTGAGGGAAGGCATAAAAAGGGAAATTAGAGAAGCGTGCGATAAGAGCACAGCTGTCATCATGGGTGACTTTAATTTACATATTGATTGGACTACCCAAATTAGTAAAAATTCTGAGGAGGAGGAATTCCTGGAATGTTTTCGGGACGGTTATCTGGACCAATATGTCGAGGAGCCGACTCGAGATCAGGCCATTTTAGACTGGGTATTGTGCAATGAGAAGGGACTTATCAACAATCTTCTTGTACGAGGCCCCTTGGGTCAGAGCGATCATAATATGATCGAGCTCTCAGTCGAGATGGAGAGTGAGGAAATTGAATCAGAGACTAAGGTCCAGAACTTAAATAAAGGGAATTACGAGGGTATGAGACGGGAATTGGATAAGATTGATTGGGTGGTGTTTCTGGGGGGATTGACAGTGGATAGACAATGGCAAGCATTCAAAGATAGAATGGAAGAATTCCAGAACATGTTTATACCGGTTTGGCATAAAAATAAACCTAAAAAGGTGGCTCAACCGTGGATAACGAGGGAAATTAGGGACAGCATAAAATCAAAAAAAAGGGCATATCAACTGGCAAAAAAAAGCACCAGACCGGAAGATTGGGGGCAGTACAGGATACAGCAAAAGAGGACAAAGGGATTAATCAGGAAGGGGAAAATAGAATACGAAAGTAAACTTGCAGCAAACATAAAGACAGACTGCAAAAGCTTTTATCGGTATATCAGGAGGAAAAGACTGGTAAAATCCCAAGTCGGTCCCTTGCAGTCCGATTCGGGAGAATATATAATGGAGAATAAGGAAATGGCAGACCAATTAAACTCATACTTTGGTTCTGTATTCACAAAGGAGGACACAAATAACCTCCCAGGAATATCGGCAAACATAGGGACTAATGAGAGGGAGGAGCTGACAGAAATTAGTATCTCTAGGGATATGGTGTTGGGTAAGTTGAGGGGACTGAAGGCCGACAAATCCCCGGGGCCTGATAAACTACATCCTAGGGTACTTAAGGAGGTGGCCCTGGAGGTAGCAGATGCTCTAAGGATCATCTTCCGGAACTCCATTGACTCGGGAACAGTACCCGTGGATTGGAGGGTAGCTAATGTTACCCCAATATTTAAAAAGGGGGGTAGAGAGAAAGCAGGGAATTATAGACCAGTAAGCCTTACATCGGTTGTGGGCAAAATGCTAGAGTCCATTATTAAGGATAAAATAGCGGAGCACTTGACAAATGGGGAAAGGATCGGACAGAGTCAACATGGATTTACAAAGGGTAAATCGTGTTTGACTAATCTGCTGGAATTTTTTGAGGAAGTAACTGGTAAAATAGATGGGGGAGAGCCAGTGGATGTGGTGTACCTTGACTTCCAGAAAGCCTTCGATAAGGTTCCACACAAAAGATTATCATGCAAAATTAAGGCTCATGGGATTGGGGGCAAAGTATTAACGTGGATAGAGAACTGGCTGGCGGATAGAAAACAGAGAGTTGGAATAAACGGCTCGTTTTCGGAGTGGCAGGCAGTGACCAGCGGGGTGCCGCAAGGATCTGTCCTGGGACCCCAGCTGTTCACAATATATATAAATGATCTGGATCAGGGAATTGGATGCAATATTTCCAAATTCGCTGACGACACTAAACTAGGAGGAGGGGTGGGCTCTGATGAGGATGTCAGGAGGCTACAGTGCGATTTGGACAGGTTGGGGGAATGGACGGATACGTGGCAGATGCACTATAATGTGGATAAATGCGAGGTTATCCACTTTGGGGGTAAAAACAGGAGGGTAGATTATTATCTAAATGGCAATAGATTGGGAGATGGGGAAGTGCAGAGGGACCTGGGTGTTCTTGTGCACCAGTCACTGAAGGAGAGCATGCAGGTGCAACAGGCGATTAAGAAGGCAAATGGTATGTTGGCCTTCATATCAAGGGGGTTCGAGTATAGGAATAGGGATACCTTACTACAGCTGTACAAGGTGCTGGTGAGACCGCATCTGGAGTATTGTGTACAGTTTTGGTCGCCCCATCTGCGGAAGGATGTTCTTGCCATGGAAAGAGTGCAGCGGCGATTCACCAGGCTGATACCTGGAATGGCGGGAATGACCTACGACGAGAGATTGAATAGTTTGGGCTTGTACTCACTGGAGTTTAGAAGATTGAGAGGGGATCTCATCGAAACATATAAAATTATGGCAGGCCTGGACAGGCTGAATTCAGAGAGAATGTTTCCAATGGCAGGGGAGCACAGAACCAGGGGCCACAGTCTAAAAATAGCGGGCAAATCATTTAAAACAGAGATGAGGAAGAATTTCTTCACTCAAAGAGTGGTGAGCCTGTGGAATTCCCTGCCACAGAGGGCTGTGAAGGCTAATTCAATAAATATTTTCAAGAGAGAATTGGATATATTTCTGAAGGCTAAGGGGATTAAGGGTTACGGAGAAAAGGCGGGGACGGGGTACTGAACTGGTAAGATCAGCTAAGATCTCAGATGAAGATCAGCCATGATCTCATTGAATGGCGGAGCAGGCTCGAAGGGCCGAATGGCCTACTCCTGTTCCTATCTCTATGTTTCTATGTTTCTATGTAACGACTTCAGGAGTAATTTATTTACCCAAAGATGAGGAAGGAGCTCCAAAGAGAATTAGTTGAGGTGAATGACACAGATGCATTTAAGAGGGAGGGGGAAAGGAATATGCTGACAAGGTGAGGTAAATTAGATTAGGAGGAACCTCGTGTGGAGCATTAACGACGACAGAGAACAGTTGGCCTGTTTCTGTACAACATTATGTATAATCCCTTTTAAACAGACACAGAATGATCCGGGGCTGACAGCACATCCCTTTTAAACAGACAAAGAATGAACCAGGACCGACAGCACATCCCTTTTAAACAGACACAGAATGATCCGGGACTGACAGCACATCCCTTTTAAACAGACAAAGAATGAACCAGGACCGACAGCACATCCCTTTTAAACAGACACAGAACGATCCAGGACCGACGGCACATCCCTTTCAAACAAACACAGAATGATCCGTGACTGACAGCACATACCTTTTAAACAGACACAGAATGATCTGGGACTGACAGCACCTCCCTTTTAAACAGACACACAATGATCCGGGATTGACAGCACATCCCTTTTAAACAGACACAGAATGATGCGGGACTGACAGCACATCCCTTTTAAACAGACAAAGAATGATCCGGGACTGACAGCATGTCTCTTTTAAACAGACACAGAATGATCCCGGGCTTACAGTATGTCCCTTTTAAACAGACACAGAATGATCCGGGACTGACAGCATGTCTCTTTTAAACAGACACAGAATGATCCCGGGCTGACAGCACATCCCTTTTAAACAGACAGAGAATGATCCGGGACTGACAGCACATCCCTTTTAAACAGACACAGAATGATCCGGGACTGACAGCACATCCCTTTTACACAGAAATAGAATGATCCGCGACTGACAGCACATCCCTTTTAAACAGACACAGAATGATCCGCGACTGACAGCACATCCCTTTTTAACAGACACAGAATGATCCGGTTTGATTATGTCTGTCAGGCAGTTGCTTTACCCGTCTGTGGTACAGCTCCCCCAATCACGGCACAAGTTCCTTTATGTTCGGGAGGAGGACTGGGCTGCGGGTGCCTTTATCGATACTGAGTGGTCTTTGCGATTTTATTCTTAAGATATTTATTTGTAGCGGTTTGCTACCATTTCAGAGGACAGTTAAGAGTCATTGCTGTTTGTCTGGAGTCACAGACAGGTCACAGCAGGTAAGGACGGCAGGTTTCTTTCTCTAAAGGACATTTGTGAGCCAGATGGGTTTTTACAAAAATCCGGTAGTTTCATGGTAACTTATAAAAATACCAGCTTTTCAATTCCAGATTCACTTAATTGTCTGAATTTAAATTCGCCAACTGCTATGGTGGGATTTTCTTTCATGTCTCCAGATCATTTGTCCAGGCCTCTGGATTAACAAACCAGTAAGATAACCACGGTGCTGCCGTACCACTGGATTCTTCCTGTACCTGTGTAATTGGATCAAGGGGATGAATGGCCTCCTCCAGCTGCTGTGTATCAGGCTCGAGCAGCTTGATGGCCGGCTCCGGTTCCTCAGTAACAGACTCGAGTGACAGAATGACATCCTCCTGTTCCTATGTAAAATGTTTGATGGTCTGAATGGCCTTCTCCTGTGTAACCAGTTCGAGAGGCTGAATGGCTTCCTGTTGTTACTGTGCAACAGACTCGAGGGACAGAATGGCCATCTCCTCTTCCTATCTAACAGGCTTGAGTGGTCTAAATAAAACCCTCCTGTTCCTATGTAACAGGCTGAAGAGGCTGAATGGCCACCACCTGTCCTGTGTAAAAGGCTCTAAGGCAATATGGCCTCCTCTTGTTATTATATAACAGGCTCGAAGGGCTGGTGGCCTCCTGCTGTTCTTGTGCAACAGGATTCAGTGTCCGAATTACTTCCTTCTGTTCCTGTGTGACAGGCTCACGGAACTGAATAGTCTCCTCCTGTTTCTATGTAACAGACTCGAGGGGCTGAATAACCTCCTTCTATTCCTATGCAACAGGCTCGAGGGGTTGACTGGCCTCCTCATGTTCCAATGTAACAGGCTCAAGCGGCTGAATGGCATCCTTCTTTTCCTGTGCAACAGGTTCAAGGGCTGAATGGCATTATACTGTTCCTCAGTAATAGGATTGACATACTATATAGGCTCCTTCCCTGTCTGTGTAACAGGCTCGAGGGTTTGAAATACTCATTCTGTTCCAGTGTAAGCAGCTTGAGGGGCTGAATGTCCTCCTTGTTCCTATTGAACCATATTTCAGGCACTAATGTGGCTGATGGCCCTAGTGCGCCCTCTGCTGTCCCGGTGTAGAAAGATCTACAGTGTCAGTATATAAAGACACAATTGCTTGTACTTTATTTCCTTTCTTTCTTTGAAATATTATTTCTTCCTTTCTTCCTCCTCTTTGCCATACACTGCTTATTCTATTGTTGCTTAATGATAGATGTTTTCCTATTTGCCGGTTTCAACGTTTTCATTGCCTCTGCTGCTTGGAATTGTGTCGGAAAATGAACTGAAATTCTTCATCTGTTCGAAGTATCCTCGGGTTCGAAGGCGTTTTGTTATCAATCATACAAATGTACAGGTTTCTCTAACACTCGGAGCTTTTCCTGGCCTGTATTTCGTTCTTGCTTTATTGCATTTGTTCTTCTTCTTTGCTTTTTCTTCAGAGCCTGCTTCCCCGAGCCCGGGAAAGCCAGTGGCCGCTGCCGACTACATTTCCTCGATTCTTCAGCTCAGCGGGGTTCGATGTTGCAATGGGGACGTCGGGCTTCTTCTGGGACTTGAGTTCACTCCCCGAGCGTCCTGGGCCAATATTGGTGCCTTTGCCCCAGCTTTCACTAAAGCACATTGGCTCATTTTAAAGCTGTCAGTGAGTGGAGAGAAAAGAAGGAATTAAAACGTTATTTTATTCGAAGAAGTAGATCGAGTCGATCGAGAGATCTGGTAGGGGGAGCCCAGAACAAGGTGGCTCACCTTAAAATTAGTGCTAAGCTGTTCAGGGGTGATGTCAGGAGGCACTTCTTCAAACAAAGTGCAATGGAAATATGGAATGTTTCCAAAATGTTGTTGAGGCTGGGGGTCCATTGATTTCACCTGTTGTGGTACTGAGGCTCACACACGGAGAAGAAAGGGTCTGGGCTCGGGCCCACAGAGAAAGAGAGAGCCCCAGAGAGAGGCAGAAAGCGAACGAAAATCAGAGAGGCAGAGGCAGAGAGAGAGGCAGAGAGACAGAGTGAGTGAGAGAGAGAGAGAAAGAGAGGCAGATAGTGTTAGGGAGGCAGAGGGCGAGAGAGATAAAGAGAAAGCCAGAGATAGAGACAGGCACAAAGAGAGAGGGAGAAACATAGAGAGGAGAGAGAGAGAGAGAGAGAGAGAAAGAGAGAGAGAGAGGGAAACAGTCAAAGAGGAGAAAATAACATAAGAAATAGGAGCGGGTGGAGGCAATTCGGCCCCTCGAGCCTGCTCCGCCATTCAATAAGATCATGGCTGATCCTCGATCTCAACACATTCCCTCCTGATCTCCATGTACCTTGTTTCCCCTTGAGATCAAAAATCTATCTCTCTCAGCCTTGAATTATATTCCAAGTTTCAGCATTCACAGCCCTCTGGGGCAAATAATTGCAAATACTCACAACCCTCTGAGGGAAGAAATTCCTCCTCATCTCGGTATTAAATGGCCTACCCCTTATCCTGAGCCTGAGCCCCCGAGTTCGAGACACTCCAGACGGAGGAAACAACCTCTCAGCATTTACCTTGTCAATCCCCTTCAGAATCTTAGATGTTTCAATGAAATCACCTCTCATTCTTCTAAACTCCAGGGAGGATAGTCCCAATCTACACAAATCTCATCATAAGACAGCCCCCTCATCCAAGGAATCACTCTAGTGAGCCTGCAGGCTAATTCTCAAAGGCAAATTTATACTTCCTTAGATATGGATCCCTAAACTGGGCACAGTACTCCAGGTGTGGTCTCACCAAGGCCCTGTACCACTGTAGCAAGATATCCTTACTCTTATACTGCAAGCCCCTTGCAATAAAGGTCAATATGCCGTTTGCCTTCCTTATTGCTTGCTGTACTTGCATGCTAGCTTTCTGTGTTTCTTGCCCGAGGACGACCAAATCTCCCTGAGCAGCAACATTTGAAACTTTCTCACATTTTAAAAAATATTCTGTTTCCTATGGTTTCTACCAAAGTGAATAACCTCACATTTTCCTACCTTATACTCCATCTGCCACCTTACCACCTCTCTATATCCCTTTGCAGACGATTTGTGTTCTCCTCATAGTTACTGTCCCACCTTGTTTTGCATCGTCAGCAAAATTGGGAACGTTGCACTCGATCCGTTCATTCAGGTCATTACCACTGTTTGTGAATAACTGAGGCCCCAACACTGATCCTTGCGGCACCCCACTAGTTACTGCCTGCCAACCTGGTAAAGATCCACTTATACCTATTTTCTTTTTTCTGCCCATTAACCAATCCTCTATCCATCCTGCTAGTATATTACCACCAACCACATGAGCCCTAATCCTGTGTAATAATCTTTTATGTGGCACCTTATCGAATGCCTTTTGGAAATCCAAATATACTACATCCACTGCTTCCCCTTTATCTACGGTGCTAGTTACTTCCCGAAACATACTCTAATAAGTTTGTCAAACACAATTTCCCTTTCATAAAACCATGTTCACTCTGCCTAATCACGTTATGATTTTCTAAGTGCCCTGCTACCTCTTCCTTAACAATGGATTCAAGCATTTTTCCGACGACTGATGTCAGGCTATCTGGCCTGTAGTTCCCTGTTTTCTCTGTCCTTCCATTCTTATATAGCGTTGTTCCATTTGCAACCTTCGAATCTGCTGTGATCGTTCCAGAATCTAGGGAATTATGGAAGATCAAAACCAGTGCCTCCACTATCTATTCAGCCACCTCTTTTCGAACCCTAGAATGTAGGCCGTCGGGTCCAGGGAATTTATTGGCTTTTAATCCCGTTCGTTTCTCCAATGATTTTTCTCTAATTTTAAGTACGTTAATTCCTCACTGTTATTTGAGCCTTGGTTCCCCATCATTTCGGTATGATTTTAGTGTCTTCTACTGTGTAGACAGATACAAAATATGTGTGTGAAGTTTCTGCCATTTCCTTATTCCCCACAGTAAATTTTCCTGTCAGCCTCTAACGGACCAACGTTTACTTTTGCTACTCTCTTCCTCTTTACATACTTGTAGAAGGTCTTAAAAGCGGCTTTTATATTTCTTACTAGTGTTTTCTCATACTCTATTTTTTCTACATTTTTAAGTTTTTGGTCATCCTTTACCGGCTCCTCAAACTCTCCCAATCCTCAGGCTTACTACTATTCTTCACAACATTATAGGCGTCTTCTTTCAATCTAAAGCAATCATTAAATTCTTTAGTTAGCCACAGTTGGGTCACTTATCCCGTGGAGTTTTAGTTTCTCAATGGAATGCATTTTTGTAGAGAATTATGACATATTTCTTTAAATGCTAACTACTGCCTATCTACCGCCATGCATTTTAATCTATTTTTACAATCTATCTTAGACAATTAAAGCCTATGTAATTGAATTTATTGAAGTATATGACACTAGTTTCAGAATATGCAAGTCCTTCTCAAACTTTATATGAAATTCCATCACATTATGATCAGTCTGCCCCAGATGAACCTTTACTATGTGATTGTTAATTAATCCTGTCACATTATACATTATATGATCTAAAACAGCCTGTTCCCTGGTTGGTTCCATTAGGTATTGTTCTCGGAAACTGTTCCGAATGCATTCATGAACTGGTCCTCCAGACTACCTTTGTCAATTTGATTTGTCCAGTCTATATGAAGATTAAAGTTCCCCACGATTATTGCGTTACCTTTGTTACAAGCTCCTATTACTTCTTGATTAATATCCTGTCCAACGGGATAGCTAATATTAGGGGACCTATATATTACTGCCACAGTGTTTTATGCCCCTTGTTAATCCTTATCTCCACCCATACTGAGGCTAGTTGCTGATCAACCGAACCGAGGTCCTTTCTCGCTACTGTCGTTATGTCATCCTTTATTTTCAGGGCTGCACCCCTACTTTTCCATGCTGCCGGTCTTTTCGAAACGTCACATACACTGGTACATTTAGTTACCAACATTGGTCACGTTGCAACACGTCTCTGTGATGGCTATTAGATCAAGTCCATTTATCTCTATTTGTGCCACCAGTTCGTCTATCTTGTTAAGAATGGATCGTGCATTCAGAGAAAGAGCCTTTCATTTAATTATATTCCGATTACTCCCTGCTTTGACCTTATGCTCTGCTGCACTGCTAGCATTAAAGTCCCTGTCCCTTCCTGTCACACTCTGCTTATTTATACCCAAGTCGTTACACTGCTCTGTTGCCTTCACCTTACACTTTAGAATTCTAAATTTCCCCTCATCTGACTGCTCCCCGCCATTTTGAGTTAAAAACGCACTATCTACACCCTAGTTATTCGATTCACGACGACGCTGGTCCCAGCCTGGTTGATTTGGCACACGTCACGAGGGAGATTTGGCACATGTCGCGAGGGAACAGCTCCCTCTTTCCCCTGTACATGTGCCAGTGCCTCATGAATTCAAACCCCATTTTCCCACACCACTCTTTGAGCCACGCATTTAACTCTCTGATATTATTGCTCGGGATCCCGATGCTCGGTACAAACTCCCACATGCTGCAGTGGCGACACACCTGCCATCTCTAACCTTGTTTTATTAATTAAGTAATAAGTTAATGCTTTTGTTCAATCTTTATTTTACTTTTATTGTTTGATTAATTTATCTAGTTTTAAGTTATTAATTTAATAACTACTAGCAAGTTACAGTTTCTCAGCTCTTAATTTAACCCCCCTTCCCAAATTTAGAGAGCAAAAAAAACATGTAATACTCACCAACCAATCAACTACCTGCTCTCCTGTGACGTCACTGTGATGTTTTTGCTGTTCTTGATTCAGAGCCACGCCGCTGCCGCTGCTTTAGTTCAGGTCCGCTCTCGGGCCACTATTTATCCTCTCGACACTGCCGCTGCTTTAGTTCAGGTCCGCACTCGGGCCGCTCTTTATCCTCTCGACGCTGCCGCTGCTTTAATTTGGGTCTGCTCTTGGGCCGCTCTTATACTCTCGCCGCTGCCGCTGCTTTAATTCAGGTCCGCTCTCGGGCCGCTATTGACCCTCTCGCCGCTGCCGCTTCTTTAATTAATGTCCGCTCTCGGGCCGCTATTTTTCCTCCCGCCGCTGCTGCGCCTTTAATTCAGGTCCGCTCTCGGGCCGCTTTTTATCCTGTCGACGCTGCCGCTGCTTTAATTTGGGTCTGCTCTTGGGCCGCTCTTTAACCTCTCGCTGCTGCCGCTGCTTTAATTTAGGTCCGCTCTCGGGCCTCTCGTTATCCTCTCGTGCTGCCGCTGCTTATTATGCAATACTTAAATAATTTTGTCATCAGCATGTCTCCTGTTCCATTTTATATGCGGTGACAATATGATCATTTGTATAAACAACTGCATTATCGGTCAGTGAAATCCAAATTATCCTGTGGTAATGGTGACTAAATTCTCACTGATCTTTCCCACACAGAAGCGATCAACCGAGATGCTCTTCATTATATATCTGCAGTGAAATTTAACAAGCACTTGAGGTGAAGTTTATATCTCACCATAGAGTGGAGATGTAGGAGAGGAGGAGGACGAACATTTTTCGCTATATGAGGTTTACTGGCGGTTGTTGCCTTATTTTCTGCCACCATATCTTCTCACTGCCTTTGTTGATACATGGTCCAAACACGAACAGCTCAATAAACATAGAAACATAGAAGATAGGAGCAGTAGTAGGCCATTCGGCCCCTCGAGCCTGCTCCTCCATTCAATGCGATCATGTCTGATCATCCAAATTCAGTACCCTGTCGCTGCTTACTCCCCATACCCTTGATCCCTTTAACCTTAAGAAATATATCCAACTCCTTTTTGAATATATTTAATGTATTGGCCTCGACTGCCTTCTGTGGTAGAGAATTCCACAGGTTCACCACCCTCTGGGTGAAGAAGTTCCTCCTCATTTCTGTCCTAAATGGCCTACCCCATATCCTTAGACTTTGACCCCTGGTTCTGGACTCCCCGGCCATTGGGAATATCCTTCCTGCATCTAGTCTGTCCAGTCCTGTCAGAATTTTATAAGTTTCAATCAGATAGCCTCTCATTCTTCTAAACTCCAGCGAGCACAAGCCTAATCGTCCTATCTATCCTCATACGTCATTCCTGCCATCCCAGGTATCAGCCTGGTGAATCTTCGCTGAAGTCCTTCCATGGCAAGAACATCCTTCCTCAGATAAGGCGACCAGAACTGCACACAATTAACTGTCTGAGTGGAACTTGCGGCACATTAGAAGTCAGGTGGACAAGGCAAAGTCACAGCTGTCTAGTTCTGAAACGCTGTGCTTGTCGAGAATAGCAAAAACAAGGTTTGATTATGGAGATCTATAGAGTTCACTGGCAGATTTCAGCGGGCTCGATGCGCTAGGTGTATGATTTTCGCTTTGGGATTGAAACATCTAATATATGCAAGGTCACAGGTACGAGTCCTCATTTTGACGTTGCATTGTCGATGAAACATTTGTAAAGATAGCAAAGAACTTCACAAACCAGTCCGCATGAATCCCAGGACATTTGGGAAGAAGGCCAGTGCAAACAATCAGGAATTGAACCATCTGAATGACAGACACTTGCTGTGAACTAGTTTTGGTGGAATTTGCATTCGATCATCAACATTCTTGGGGACTTCGTCCCAGTGAATCATATTGTGGCCACTTTGTATCTGTAAATGTGTAGCTGACAAGGTTGCCTTGACATAGGTGAAATTCAAATTTAGCAATGTCCCCAAGCGCCGGGGAAAAATGAACCGCATAATCTAACTGTACATGTAAGGGATGAATTGAAGAGGATGGTGCACCGAATAGAGCTGGCAATGCTCAGTGCAGCCACTCAGAATTTCCAAATCCACCCTCTAGACACCGTTTAGTGCCATGTTTGACGTGCTCATTTCAATTTAGCTCATTCTCAGCTAGGTGTGAAATGACTGAATCGAGGATTGTGAATGTGTCACCTTCTCTACACTGGGGGACTGAGCATTCCAACACACAGTGCTGAAGGAACACAGTCAGTTTCATTTTCAGACATATTACAGCAAAGTGTTTCTTTTCCAAGCTTCATCGACTTGTGTGACTATTTATGTTGTTCCAGGTGATGACCGTTTAAATCCGATTTGCTCTGAGCCCGTTTGTGCTACTGGTGGAGCCGAATTTCACTCCCACCATCTTCGGACTCAGAGACGATATTGCGAGCTCTGAGACACCATTAATTTGAAAGCTGCCTCTGTTCATATGTTAGCTTTTTGCATTATTTTGAATTCACAAAAATAACGAACAGGTGCTGCTGTTCCGGAGCCAAAGTCTAAATAACAAACTCTGGCCGCGATAATGGGCAGGTCTGAGTTCAAATACCATCCTCTGTACAAATACAAGAACAAATGTTCTATTCAACAGCGGCCCCCATATCCCTGGTCTCATAAACGTTGAACATTGTTTCAACCAGAGTCTGAAAAATGAGTCCAGAAAATGAGAAAGCACAAAGGTTCAAGACATGTAGAACATTAGAAGTAACTGGGCTGGATTATCCTCTTGCTGGTGAACGAGCGGCGTGGCCGTTCATCACATTTGCACTTGGCCACAGACATTCTGTGGGATTTTACACTGGAACTTACTATAAATTTGACAGCCAGAAATGTGAAGCGCCCTCTACAGAGGAGCTCAGACCTTCGTGAACAGGACAAACAACTGTGCATCTCCTTGACCAATCAGATAGAAGAAACTTTCATGTTCAGTGTGGAGAGTGAAAGAGGATGTGTCAGTTTCAGTGTCAAATCATGTACAGAAATAGAATTAAAGTGAGGGAAATAAAGATGGTCTTAAGAGAATGAGAGAGATAAAAGAAACCGAAATAATTCGAAAACATTAGTCTTTTGAATCTTTAACAATAATTAAAACCTGAAGGAATATGATTCCTCATTGTAATGGTTAATTTCCAGTGCCAGATATGTTATTGGGCATTAATTAAACCTTATCAAGTCATATCATTGAGGCCCATATCTCAAAATGAATAACATTTGTAAAAAACATGACTCGCTGTTCCTTGAAAGACAATCTGCCGTATATCAATCCTATTTAATCATCAGCACGTCCGATGTTCCATGGAATATACGGTGACAGTCTGATCAGCTGCAGTGACAGCAGCAGTACTGGTCAGTGAAATCCAAAGGCTATTGGCCCAATGGGGATCTCATTCTCAATTACCTTTCCCACACACAAGTGATAAACAAGACGTGCCTCGTTACTTATCCACAGTTACCTTTAAAACGCTCAGAATGGAAATGTAAGAGAAGTGGTGAGACAACTTCGCTCCCTATGTTTTGTTTACTGCCGGTTCTTGCATGACTGGATGCCTCTTTGTCTTCTCACTGCCTTTGCTGATACATTGTCCAAAACAGAGGCCTCCCTGAAAACTAATGCAGAAACCCTGCTGCTGGCCTCGGGATGGGCACCTGCTGCCTCGATACACGGATTCACTATTGCTACCTCTAGAGTTCACTGCGTCCCATCAACGGAGCTCGTTGGACTTGGGCTGCCTTCTCGCTTTGGGGTAAAGGTTCAAATGTGTGAGAGGTCCCGGCTTCCAAAATTGGACCAGCCCTCATAGCGATATTTCAAATTCGTTAAATATTTTGCAAAGGTGGATATGAACTTCTAAACCGGTCTGCATGAATCTGAGGCCATTTGTCAAGAAGATCAGTGCAAACAATCCGGACCTAACCCACCTCAATGACCTACACTTCCTGTGAACGAATCTTGCTTGAATTTGCATTCGACCTTAAACCAGCTCTGGGAGTTCCTCTCGCTGTATCATATTGAAGCCGCTTTGTCCTTGTAAGTATGCAGTTGGCAAGATGGGGATGACATTGGTCACATTCAATTTTTGAAATCTCACCAAACGCCGGGAATAATAACAGTAGAATCGAACTGTCACAGTGAGCGGTGAATTGAAGGGAATGGCGTTTCAAACAATGCTGGAAATGCTCAGTGCAGCCGCTCAGTATATCCAAATCCACTCTCTAACCATTCGGCAATCATCATAACTGAACTCTCATCTGGCCCAGTGTCAACGCGCTGAAATCCAGTCTTTTTCCGGCCTGGTTTCCATTATACCATAGATTTTGTTTTACGAATGAAAAAGCACCGTGTAGCATCACAGACCCGCGGGTTGGACCTGCTCATTCATCGCATCTCATTCTCAGTTAGCGGGGAATTTACTGAAATACAGGGTGGTGTATCTCTGCTGGAAAATCCAGCCTTCCAACAGATAGGGGTTTCGGGACACGCTGACTTTCATGTTCAGTAATATCACAGCACAGACTTTCACTTTTCCAAGATTCATCTACATGTGGCACTGTTTAACTTGTTCCAGGTGATGAACGTGCTGACCGTTAACGCCAATTCGCTGGGAGCTAGTTTGCCCTGCTGGACTCAGAGCGAACACTCGCATCGATTTTCTAACTCACAGACGAGAGATCGAGATCGAACACACCGCTAGTTTAAAACCCAGCTCTTTCCATCTGTTAGTTTTTTGTACTATTCTATTTTATTCAATGCCAACATCTGATTGAGGGCGTTCTGCTGCTCAGTTATTAAATAAAATTATCACAATTCTCCAACTCCCGACAGCCGAGAGTTCCTCACTTTCTGCACCTACTCTACACAAATACTGCTCCAACTGCCATAACAGCTCATACAATCCAATTAGTGGTCGTGGGAGTGTGAAGACAGGACTTCATCCCAACGAGGGTGGGCGGGAGGGGGAGAGTTTGCTCGCTCCCATCAGACAGCTGCATTTCCGGCCTCGGAATTCTCCCTCGAGACCCCGAACACGGGCGAGGGTCCCTGCTTCACAATTCTCAGCAAGGTGTTGAGCGGAATCCTTGTTTGTGTTGACCATGATGTAGAAACACGGACAGGCGACCCATAGGTTTACACAGCTTCTCCGTTGTGACAAATGTCTTGTCACCGCATTGCAATCGAGTGTTTCTCTGGCACCACATTCTTTACATCACAGTTGCTGGTTTAAGAGTGTAAACTGTCCCCACTCACTCCTAATAACAATAATACGAAAGACCTGTAGTAAATCTCTCATCCGCTCTCGAAACACGAGGTCAGTGGGGCCTTATTCTCCACAGGGTAACACTAATAAGCAGATGTATCGTAGAGCTCACCTGTTGGACCTTCAGCGGTGGCCGAAATGTTCACAATTTGTTGAAATGCCTGCATTAGATGAGGCTCGAACTCATCACTTCAGCAGTGTCCTGATCACTCACTGTCATACAAGGACCATACACTGACCTATTGCGGCTCTGGGGCTGGCCGCAGTTCTTTCATTATGATAACCTGTATCACTCTGCTGGAAGGAATCTACTTCTAAGAGAATCCTTCCCTGTGAAAAGAGTACTGACCCTTGATGAAAGCAATATCTGCACTTTCACTTTCTGTTTCTTTCATATTCTCTGCGCCATCTCACATTATTCGGAGATTACAACAATGACAGACAATCGGTGCTGTTGAGGAGCCACAGTTTCAATAAATAACCCTGCCCGCCATTAAAGAACATAAGAGTTAGAAGCAGGTGTAGGCCGCTTGGGGACAAAGGAAGTTGTGCAAAGATTAAGTTCATACAATCGTATAATGATACAACACGAAATGAGACCTTTTGGCCCATTGTGCCTGTTCTGGCGCTTTGGTGCTGTATTCCAATTAGTTCTACTTCCCTGCTTTTTCCAAAGACCTGTGCATGTTTCCCTTCCAGTACTTCCCTATCGCAAGTTATTATTGAATTTGCTTTCAGCAACCTTTCAGGCAGTGCATTCCAGATCACAGAAACTCACCGTATAATAAATGGTTCCTCATGTCGCCTCTGGCTCTTTCGCCAATCTCCTTAAATCTGTGTTCTCTGGTTACCGACACTTCTCCCGCTAGAAACTGTTTCTCTTTATTTACGATGTCAAAATCGTTCATGATTTTGAACAGTTCTAAATTCACTCTGGTAAATATCTTCTCACAAATAAATTAAATGAAATGTTTATAAGCAAAAGCACGAACAGGTTAAAAAGGAGAGAGAAATAAATACTGAGACAAAAGGCTGTCAATGTTTGGAAGGTGAAAAGAACTAAAGATCGGAGTTTTATCATCGATCAGCGAGTGAAATCCATCGCTCCCTTGTGCTTCTGTGGGTTGGTTTACTGACACATCTGGGAATTGATCGGAAGCTGATACATGGTTTGTGGATCAGTTGCAGTTGCGATGACTGACTGCATACGTGAAATCCAACGGGGTTTTTCTGTTCAGGTTTGAATCATGCTCCCAGCGCCGCTGTTTCAATCTGTCTCCCAGAGCCGGTCTGAAAGGAAGGCTGATCAGCTGTGGGAGGCAGTGCTATGCTGTGCATCACGACTGTCAGCGACTCGATGGCTGTCAGCCGGCGGCAGCTGTCCAATGTGACACCTGTCTGAGGGCACAGTAGACTGACTTTAGATTGAACATCATTTAAACTTATTTTAACAATTGAGCAGTTGCTGGGTTATTTTCTTGAGAGCGGTTCGCGATTCCAGCTCAGAGGGAATGTGGGTTGGGACTGGAGTCACTTGTAAAACAGGGAGTGTCGGGGCGGCAGGTCCCCTTCCCTGAAGGACATTAATGAACCAGTTGAAGTTTGGCAGCAAAGTTTAAATGTTCTGCACCAGAAACAACGAAACCTGACCTAAAACGTAACCCTGGCAGGATTGGAATGCACAGCCTTTAAAGGCCGCATTGATCAGCAGCACAATGAGTTATCCAGTAAGTCACAGAACCTATTCCACCGCACAGCCTTTCGCTGAATCTGTTGGTTTTGACGTTGCTCCCGTGAAGCTCGGAGATACTGGATACTGCAGTGAAAATGGCACGAGATATCAGTTTGTATAATTTAAGGTATGTATGTTCTGTGCAATGTCGATAAGCTCTGAGAAGGTGATTTTGACTCAAAAACAACAAGGCTCACCTGGGATTTTCAAGCCGGGACCTCAAGCATGAAAATCCCAAAGCATGAATAATAGCCCCAGGCCAACGAGCTGTTGATGTAGGCTTGCTTAGCTCTTTGGTCTCTCTGGTTGTTCAGCTACGAGAATAAGAAGATAAGAAATGGGAGCAGGAATAGTCCATTCGACCCTTCGATCTTGCTCATGGCAGATCTTCTTCCTCAACACGACCTATCGCCATAATCCTTGATTCCCTTGGTATCCAGAAATCTATCGATCTTTGTCTTGAATATACTCAAGGACTGAGCATCCTTAGCCCGCTGGGATAGAGAATTCCAAAGATTCTCAACCTTCTGACTGAAGAAATTACTCCATATCTAAGTCCTAAATGGCCGACCCATATCCTTCGTTGCAGCGCCTCTAATTCATGTATATATATCCTCAGATAATGGGACCAAAACTGTGCACAGTACACCTGGTGTGGTCTCACCAACGCCCTGTTCAATCGTTGGAAGACTTCCTTACTCTTGTACTCCAAGCCCCTTGCAATAAAGGCCAACATGCCATTTGCCTTTCTAATTACGTGCTTTATCTATATGCTACATCTCCGTGTTTCCTGTACGAGGACACCTAGTTCTCTCTGAACACCAACATTTAATAGTTCCTCATAATTTATAATATATATTTTTTATATTCTTCCTTCCAAAGACAATAACATCATGATTCCGACATTAAACTCCATCTGCAACCTTATTGCCCACTCTTAGCCTGTCCGTATCCCTTTGCAGGCTCTTTGTTTCCTACTCACAGCTTACTGTTCCATCTAGCAATGTGTCATCAGCAATCTTGCCATACCGCACAGAAACAGGCCATATAGTCCAACAAGTCCATGCGGCGTGTATGCTCCACTCGAGCCTACTCCCGTCTTTCCTCATCTAAATTTATTATCGTCTATTCCCTTTTCCCTCATATGCTTGCCCAGCCTCCCTTTAAATTCATCTATACTATTTCATTCAACCACTTCCTAGGGTAGCGAGTTCAATATTCTCACCACTATTTGTGTGACGAAGTTCCTTCTGAATTCGCTGTTGCATTTCTTGGTGACTATCTTATATTGATGGCCTCGAGTTATGCTCTTCTGAGCAAGTGGAAATATTCTCCCTGTACCTACACTATTAACATTTTTCATAATTTTAAATTACTCTAATAGGTCACTCCTCAGCCTTCCTTTTTCAAGAGAACAGAGAAACAGCCTGTTCAACCTTTCCTGAAATGTATATCCTCGCATTTCTGGTATCATCCTTGTAGATCTTCTCTGCACCTTCCCCAGTGTCTCTATATTCTTTATATAATATGGCGACCAGAAGTGTACGCAGTAATTTAAGTGTGTTCTAACCAAGGTTCGATACAGTATTAGCATAATTTCGTTAATTTTAAATTTTATCCCTCCAGAAATAAACTCTAGTGCTTTTATTGACTTTTTTATGGACTTGCTAACCTGTGTCGCAACTTTTAGTGATTTGTCTATTTGTACACCTGGAACACTTTGTTCTTCTACCCCACCTCGACTCGCACCCTCCAAGTAATAAGTGACCTCGCTATTCTTCCAACCAAAGGTTAATACCTCACATTTATCTCTGTTGTATTTCATTTGCCAATTATATACCCATTCTACAAGTTTATTAATGCCCTCCAGTAACCTGTTGCTTTCCCCATCAGTATTGATTATCCGCCCCAATTTGGTGCCATCCGGAAATTCAGAAATTGTGTTTTTGAATACTAAGGCTAGCACATTAATTTAAATTGTGAACAGCAGTGGTCCCAGCACGGATCCTTGTGGATAACCGCAGCCCACATGCTGCCACTATGAATATCTACCCTTTATTCCTACTCCCTGCTTTCTGTCCTGAAGCCAGACAGCAATCCAGTCAGCTACATCTCCCCGGACTCTGCATTTTCTGACCTTGTTCATCAGTCTAATATGGCGTGTCTTATTGAAGACCTATTGAAAATCCAGACTAATGACGTCTGCCGCATTACCATTGTCTGCTTTCTCTGTTAGCTCATCAAAAAATTCTGAAAAGTTGGTCGAGCAAGACTTTCCATTCTGAAATCCATGTTGACTATTCATTATTATATTTTTGGTCTCTTAATGATATTCTTTTTTCACCTTTAGTAGGGATTCCATTATTTTTCCTATGACTGATGTTACGCTGACTGATCTACAATTCTCTGGACAAATTCTAACCCCCCTCTTAAATATCAGAATTAACTTAGCTGTCCGCCAGTCCTCTGGCACTACACTGTTTTCTAATGAATTATTAAATATGCATAGTAATGCCTACGCTGTTTCTTCCCTAGATTCTTTTGAAATACATGAATAAAATCCAGCTGGTCCAGGGGTTTTATCATTTTGATTTAGATTAATTTATTTACTTTATCCCCTTTTTTTCAAATGCACTTATCTCATTACTAGCCTCATCGTCCAATATCATGTCCACCTTTTCTAGCTCCCTGCTAATTACTGAAGCAAATACATTGTTTATATTTCTGCCATTTTTCTATCGTTACCTGTGGTATTAAACTGACTATCATTTAATGGCACTATTCACATCACAACCGTACATTTTTAGTGATGTGCCTATAAAAATAATTACTCTTTTGTTTTAAGTTCCTTCAAAATTTAATTTCGCAGTTCCTCTTTGCCTCCCTAATTGCTTTTTTTGACATCTCTCATAATCTATTGTTATTCTCTCTTATCATGCACTCCCCTGCTCTATATGTACTTAATGCATGCTGCTTTCCTTACCTTTAGTTGTTCCCTTATGGCTTAATTCATCTATGGAATTTCATTATTGTTCAGTTTGTTCTTTCCTTTTAACGGAATGTATTTTTCCTGCACTCTGTTGGACACTGTTTTAAATGTTTCCCATTGCTGTTCTACGTCGATTTTTGCCAATATTGTTGCCCATTTTTCCCAAGTACTATTCTCAACCCCTCCAAATCAGCTTTTATCCAATCTATTAACATGATTTTCGTCATACTTCTGTCCTTTTCAATTATCATCTTAAAGCATGTTATGTTATGTCACTATTAAGCTATATGTTCCACAACCTTTACTTCTCTTATCTGCTCTGGTTCATTCCCCATTACTATATCCAATAGCGAATCCTCCCTTGTTGGGCTATAGACATATTGGGTAGAAAGGTGCCCTGTACACATTTTCGGAATTCCATTCCCTAATCCTCTTTACCTACCTCTTCTGCCCAATTATTATTGGGGTAGTTGAAATCCACCATGATTATTAGCCGATCTGTTTTACTACTTTACATAATTTGTTTGCATGTTTCTTCCTCCGCCTCACTTCCACTATTAGGTGGTCTGTAGACTCCGCCTATTATTGTGATTAATTATTTTTTATCTTTGTTCAATTTTCCATCTGAATTCAATTTATGCTTAGCATCACTTTTTTCTACTGCCATTATGTTATCCGTAATATGTACAGCTGCTCTATCTCCCCTATTTCCCTCTCTAGCATTTCTAAATACTTAGCACCCTGCAAAGTTTAATTAATTGTCCTGATTTCCCTGTAGACATGTCTCAGTAAGCCCTACTATGTCTGGTTCCTCACAACGTATGATACGGACACTGTGTTTATTACTGTACAGGCCGTTTAACTTATTTTTAAAAGGATTTCCTCTCACTTTATGCTTAACCTTCTTTTTAGACTTTTGTTCTATAACTCTATTTATTCCATTGCCATGAATCCCCTCATTTACTTTATTTTTTCCAATGCTATCTTTTCCTGCTTTGTTTATCTTTAGGTTGGATATGTTTCTTATAGATCCCTCTCCCCAACTTACTAGTTGAAAGCCTTTGCCAACTCCCTATTTACCCTTTCTGCTAGGCCACGGGTCCCATCCTGGTACAGGCAGAGACCGTCCCATCGGTTCTGCTCCTTCCTTTCCCAGAACTGGTGCCAGTATCACATGAAAAGGAACCCCTCTTTCCCACATCAGCCCTTTAGTCAAGTGTTAATTCTCCTGATCTGTCTGCTTATATCCCAAATTGCACGTGGCTCAGGCAGTAATCCCGAAATTATTACCCTCGAGGTCCTGCTTTATATTTTAGATCCTAACTCCTGATACACTTTCATCAGGACCATGTCCCTGTTCCTACCAATGTTGTTTCTTCCAACAAGGACAAAGGAAACTGGATTTCCATCCTATCTTTCCAATATCCTCTCCAGCCACCATGAGATATCCTTTACCCCAGAACCAGGTGGACAAAACACCCTTCACGATTCTTAGTATTGGTTGCAGAGGATGCTGTCTATCCCCCTAATATTAGAGTCCTCTATCACTACCACAATTATATTCTACTCTATTCCCTTTGGACAGCCTTCTGAGCCACGGTGCCTTGGTGTGCATTGTGGCTCTACTCCCCATAGTCTTTCTCCTTGTGTTCACGGGTAGTGAGTATATCGTACCTGTTGGACAGGACCAGTGTCTGAGGGTCCCTCTTTTACACCTCTCCTAAGTTTTGGCTACAAGTTTACCGAAATTCACACCTTCCCTTTCCTGAACCTGTGCTGTCCTCTGGGATGTGCCTCTATTGTGAGTAAAACTATCCAGAAACTCCTTCCCCTCCGTTATGCGTTGGCATGTCCCCAACTCGCAGTCGAGCTCAAAGACTGAGCTGGAGGGATTCGACATGCAGATTTCTCCGGCAGAATTGTTCGCTCGGGACAGTTTCACTGTACATAAATTCCCACACACTGCAGTCCATACACACAACCTGCCCTGCCATATTTATTCTGGCCTTAGTTTTTTATTTAAGAAATAAAACTCTTTAATCAACGATTATTTATAGATATATTAATTAGTTTAACTAGTGCAGATGTAAATGTAATACTGTATGTTATGGGTACCTGCTCCTAGTTTAAACCACTGTCCCAGGTTAGAAAGTATGCAAACCTAAATACTCACCAACCAATCAGTACCTGCTCCCTGTGACGTCACGCCTTATTTGTTTGGAAATAATGTGCAGGCCCACCGCTGCTGATACCGCCTCTGATTAGATCAGCACTGTTTCTCTGCTCTTTCCTTTATGTTCCAACGCCGCTGGTTTCTCCGAGAGCAAGTATCATTTAGGCAACAGTGATCACAGTATCATAAGACTTACATTAGCGATGGAAAAAGAGCGGGAGCAATCTTGAGTAAAATTACTGAATTGGAGGATGGCCAATTTCAGTGGTTTGAGAATAGATCTGGCCTGGTTGAACTGGAGTCAAAGATTGGCAGGCAAAACTGTAATTGAACAATGGACTGCATCAAAGAGGAGATGGTTCGGGTGCACTCATGGTACATTCCCAACGCCAGGGCTCCCTGGATGAAAAAAGAGATAGAGAATAAGATGAAGTGGAAAAAGGGCACTTATGCCTGATGCCAGGTTGATAATCTAAATGAGAACAAGGTTGTATATTGTAAGTTCAGACGGGAAATGAAAAAGGAAACAAGAGTTGAATAGGGAGAGTCTGAGAATTGATTGGCAGCTAACATAAAAAGGAATTTTAACGTCTTCTTTCAGCATAAAAATAATAAACGGGTATTAAGAGGAGGGGTGGGGATGATTAGGGACCAAAATGGAGACCTACGAATGGAGGCAGAGGACATGGCTGAGGTATTAAACGAGTACTTTGCATCTGTCATTACCAAGGAAGAAGATGCTGCCTACGTCATAGTGAAAGAGTAGGTAGTTGGGATACTGGATGAGATAAAAAATGAGGAAGAAGAGGTAATAGAAAGGCAGGCTGTACGTAAATTAGATAATCAACAGTACGGATGGGATGCATTATAGGATTGTGAGGGAAGTAAAGGTGGAAATTGCAGACGTACTGGCCATAGTCATCCAATCCTCCATGGATAGGTGGGTGGTGCCACAGGACTGGAAAATTGCAAATGTTACACAACTGTTGAAAAAAATTGGATGGTTAAACGCAGCAGCTACAGGACAGTCAGAATTATCTCAAAACTGGGCAAGCTTTTAGAAACGATAATCCAGAACAAAATGAACAGTCACTTGGACAGGTATGGATTAATTCAGGAATGCTGGCAATATTTTTCAAAGTTATATCGTGTTTACCTAACTTTATTGTGTCATTTGATGAGGTAAGAGAGAGGGTTGATGAGGGCAATGCGTTTGATGTGGTGTTCATGGACTTCCAAAAGACGTTTGATAAAGTGCCACGTAATTGGCTTGACAGCAAATTTGAATCCCATGCAATAAAAGGACAGTGGCAGCATGGATACCAAATTGGCTAAGTGACAGGAAGCAGGGAGCAGTGGTGAACGTTTGTTTATCGGACTGGTGGAACATATGCAGTGGTGTTCCCCAGGGCACGATGCTGGGACCACTGCTTTTCTTAATAGATATTCATGACCTGGACTTTGGTGTACAGGACACAATTTCAAAATTTACAGATGACACAAAACTTGGAAATATAGTGAACAGGGATGAGGTTAGTGATTGACTACACGAGGAGATAGACAGGCTGTTGGAAATGGTGGACAGATGGCAGAATAAATTTAATGCAGTAAAGTGCGAAGTGATACATTTTGTTCAGAAGAACCAACAGAGGCAATGTCAACGAAGGGGTACACTTATAACTGGGGTGCATTAACAGCGATACCTGGGTGTATATGTACATAAATCATTGAAGGTGGCAGGACAGGTTGAGAAATCGGTTAAGAAAGCATACGGGATACTGGGCTTCATAAATAGAGGCATAGAGTACAGAAGCAAGGAGGTTGTCTTGAAGCTTTATTAAACACTGGTCCAGCCTCAAATGGAGTATTTTGTCCAATCCTGGGCACGGCCCTTTAGGAAGAATGTGAAGACCTTAGAGAGGGTTCAGAAAAGATTTACAATAATGGTTCCAGGGATGAGGGATCCAGGGATGAGGGAATTCATTTACGTGGATAGAATGGAGAAGCTGGGGTTATTCTCTTTCGAGCAGAGAAGGTTGAGAAGGGATTTGATAGAGGTGTTCAAAATCATGAGGGGTATAGACAGAGCAAGATACCTTTCTAGATCAGTATATTGTGGAACCAACTACGGTACAGGCTATTTTAGATCTAGTATTGTGCAACGAGATAGTGTTAATAAATAATCTTGTAGTAAAGGGGCATTTAGGGATGACAGACCATAACATGATAGAATTATTTTAAGAGTTTGAAAGTGAATTGGCTGAATCCGAAACAAATGTCTTAATTCTTAACAAAGCCAGCTACATAGGTATGAGGAGCGAGTTTACTAAGGTAGATTGGGAAATTACATTTAAATGTGTGACGGTAGACGAACAATGGCTAACATTTAAAGTGTTATTACATAATTTACAACAAATATACATTCCTTTAAGGCACAATAACCCCACAGGAAAAGTGGTCAAACCGTGTGTAACAAGAGAATTAAAGATAATGACATGACACAGTCATTCATGAAAGAAAGACTTATGAAATAATACTGAGCGGCCTGCGGGTGGCGCTGTCCAGGGAATGTATAAATATTCAGGCATGGGTCCAGATTGCACAGGACATTCTTAACAGTTACTAGTGAAGGACACAACTTGACCTACATGTTGTAAAAGAGTTGATTAAAGCTTTGTTTAACGCTTAGACCAAGTGCCTAGTAGTTTTTTTTATGTCAGATACTATTATAACAAAGGAAGAGGTTGATAATGCTGACATAAAGAATAGTAAGCCTGGGGATTGGGATGATTTTAGAATTCAGCAAAGGAGGACCAAGAAATTGAGAAGGAAAGGTAAGATAGAAAGTGATAGTAAATTAGCGAAAGACATAAAAATAGACTGTAAAAGCTTCTATAGGTATGTAAAAAGGAAAAGTTCAGCAAAAGTAAGTGTGGGTAATTTACAGGATGAGAGAAGAGAAATTATCATTGTGAATAAGGAAATGGCAAAGAAATTAAACTAATATTTTGCGTCTGTCATCACGGAAGAAGACGCAAAAAAAACTTCTGGAAATAGTGGACAATCAAGGGAATACCGAAAATGAGGAACAGAAAAATATTTGTATTAGTAGTAAAGTAGTAGTAGAGAAATTAAAGGGACTGGAAGCCGATAAATCCCCTGGAGCAGATGGTGTACACCCTAGGGGTTTGAAAGAGATCTCTATAGAAATAGAGGATGCTTTGGTTGCCATTTTCCAAAATTCCATAGATCTATTATGGTTCCCGCGGATTGGAAGGTACCAAATGTAGCCCCACTATTTACAAAAGGAGGGAGAAAGAAAACGGGGAACAACAGACCAGTTTGCCTGACATCAGCCTGACATCTGGAAACAGCAACAGATCTCGAGAGCAAGACAGCAGCTCAACAGAAGCCTGAAAGCGGAGGCCAACAAAAAAATTGCGACCTAAAGAACAGATGGTGTGTGGAGAAACTGCAGGAGCTCCAGCAGCTAGCCAATAACCACCACATGCGTGGATTCTTTAGAGCAGTCAAGAACATCTACGGCCCAAGCACTCAAGTTAATACCCTACTGCGGGCCAAGAACGGAGAGGTAGTCATCAAGGACAGAGAGGCAGTCAGTGCCTGCTGGGAGGAGCACTTCTGAGATCTCCTTAAAAGTGACTCTGTCTTTGATGCAAGTGTCCTCAACTTCATCCCACAGCATGCTACACGCCACTGTTGTATTCGTGTGTTAATGGAGACACGGAATGCAGGAGTTGGTTTAACAGGTGTTTACTGAACAAAGTCTGGAGGTGAACTAAAACATACAAGATGCTATACAGGCTTATATACCAGAGTGGTCACTACCGGTATTACAGTACACAGGGACTCTTAAAGGTACATACACTACAATTCCTCCCCTTTTAGATAATTAGTACATAACATTTTAAGTAATCATTAATTAACATGTTTACAAGAACAATAATCTACACATTTGCTGCAGTTAATCAATTATAAGTCAGTCTCTCTGGAGGATTCCTGACTCGGTCCGGATAACGCCTCGGTGGTGCAGTAGTTTTCGGTGGTGTAGTAGGTTCTTTTGCAAGGTCGATTCGGTCGATTCGGCTTGAATGCCTGTGTCAGGTTCATCTGGTTCCGTATCACCGGATCGGAGGTAGATACTATGGGTATCTCTGCTTCATCATTAGGTGTATAGAGTTGTGGTGTAGGTTGTCACTTTTCGGATGACTCTGTGATCTGGTCAGCATGGCGCCTTATTATGCTTTCACCAATGTCCACGGTATACATCAGCAGTCATAGTGATGTGCAAATAGTTCCAGGCAGACATTTCTCGGTACGGTAGTCCCGGGCCAAAACTTGTTGACCTATCTGAAAGGTTCAAGTTGGCCTTTCATTCATGCCTTGAAATTGTCGGTTCTCTACGTCCCTTATGATGTTTGGCTTGATCAAATCCAGCCGGCATCTTAGTCTTCTATTGAAAAACATCATGGCGGGAGTTTGGTTTGTAACCACATGTGTTGCATTCCTGTACGCAAACAAGAAGTTATCTACCTTATGTTGTAGATTTATGTCTTCATTAACCATGGCCTTTCTGGCCTCCTTGAAGGTCTAGACAGACCTTTCAGCTAATCCATTGGTGGCGGGATGGTATGGGGCGGACGTGTAGTGCTTAACCCCATTGTTTTTTAAGAACTTCCTGAATTCTTTGGACACAAATTGCGGTCCATTATCAGAACAGATCTGTTCAGGCAGCCCATTCCTGGCAAATATGGTCCTTAATACTGTGATGGTTTTTTCCATGGTGGTGGAGGACATCTTTATTACCTCCGACCACTTGGAGTGTGCATCAACCGCGATTAAGAACATTGAGTCCATAAATGGACCAGCAAAGTCGATATGTACCCTTTGCCATGGAGAGGAGGGCCACTCCCATGGATGTAGAGGGGCTTGTGGTGGGGCGTTTTGGACCCTCTGGCATCCGAGACAGCTCTTGGTCATTTCTTCGATGTCTCCACCGATACCTGGCCACCACACAAACGCTCTGGCTAGGTTCTTTATTTTCACTCCATCCAGATGCCCCTCGTGAAGCTCCTTTAGCACTTTATCCTGGAGTTTGGGTGGAATCACCACTCTGGATCCACACATCAAGGTTCCTCGGCACACTGACAGCTGTTCTCTTCTTTGCGAGAATGCTGGCAACAGTGGTTCGCCATGTGCTGGCCATCCCTTCACTGTTAAATCGTAGACTAGTGAGAGAGTCGGGTCATTTCTCGTTTCCTTTTCAATGGTAGAATTTGTTACTGGTAGACATTCCACTATGGTTGAGTGGAACATCTCCACTGGGTCCACTGTAGGTGCCCCTTCTACCGTTGGCAACGGCAGGCACGATAAACCATCAGCATTCCCATGCTGTTTTGATCCTTTGTATTCTATGTCATATTGATGTGCCCCTAGGAAAAGGGACCACCTCTGTAGCGTTTGCGCTGTCATAATGGGAACGCCCTTTTTAGGGTTGAATATGGAGATGAGTGGTTGATGGTCAGTCAACAAGTTAAATTTTTGTCCGTGTAGGTAATGGTTGAATTTCTTCATTCCCATACCAGGCTGAGTGCTTCCCTGTCGATCTGGGCATAGTTACGCTCAGCTGAGTTCAATGAGCATGACGCATAAGTTATCGGCCACTCCGAGCCATCAGGGGATCTATGCAAAATACCGCTCCTATGCCGTAAGGGGATGCATCGCACGCCAGTCTGATTGGCAGTGATGGGTTGTAATGAGCCAACACTTCCTTGGACGTGATCAAGCCTTTGCATTTATGGAAGGCACGTTGACAGTCTTCGCTCCATTTCCAAATTACTCCCGTTTGTAGCAGTGCGTTAAGAGGGTGCAGAACAGTTGACAAGTTCAGTTAAAATTTATGATAGTAATTTATCAATCCCAGGAACGACCTTAATTGTGAAACAATTTCAGGTGCTGGGGCTTTTATGACCGCTTCATTTTTTTCAGGTGACTCATGCAACCCGTCTTCGTTAATTATATGGCCACAATATGATATTTGTTTCTGGAAAAACTCGCACTTGGGGCGATTTGCTCGTAGGCCCCGTTCTTTCAGCCTAGTGAGCACCTGCTCCAAATTGGCCAGGTGCTCGTTGTCGTTTTCTCCTGTTACAAGGATTTCGTCCAGGTAGCATTGAGTCCCCGGAATCCCTTGCAGGACTTGCTCCGTAGCTCTTTGCCAGATAGCTGGAGCTGATGCTACTCCGAAAACCAGTCGATTGTACTGGTACAGGCCTTTGTGTGTGTTTATCGTGAGATACTTTTTAGAGGCCTCCTCAACCTCCATCTGTAGATATGCCTGTGCCAAGTCAATTTTGGTGAAACGTTTCCCTCCGGATAGTGAAGCAAAAATATCTTCTATCCTTGGAAGAGGATACTGTATCGTGTGAAGGACCGGGATTACAGTCACCTTGAAGTCCCCACAGATGCGAATTTTTCTCTGTTCTTCAGATTTATCATTATTCAACGTTTTCTTCATGACCGGGACGATGGGTGTTGCCCACTCGCTCCAATCTACCTTGGATAACACGCCTGCTTTTTCCAAATTCTCCAGCTCTGCCTCGACTGCTGGACGAATTGCGTATGGCACCGGCCTTGCCTTAAAAACTTGGGAATTGTCGCATCTTCCACTTTTATTGAGGCGGTGACGCCTTTCAAGGTTCCTAGTTTCTGTTGAAACACTTCTTTGGCGTTAGCCAAGATGTCTTTTAATCGTTCAGGTATGACGTCATCATCATTTTTTTTCTTACTGGTCACCGTCAGTGCCTGAATGGGGTGCCAGTCTAAACGTATCTTCCTGATCCATTCACGTCACAACAACGGTGGACCACCATCTTGCAGAACGTATAAATACAACTTCTGTATTTCCTTGCCGTTGTATACAACAGGCACCCTTATTTTCCCTCTGGGGTATACTTTCTGCCCCGTATATGTCTTCAAGATAATGGATGTGTCTTTCAAAGGTATATGGGGAAATAGCCGCTCGTAATCCCGTCGACTTATGATGGTCAGAGCTGATCCTGTATCTAGCTCCATTTTAACTGGGGAACCCGCTATCGTGAGGGTAACCCAAATGGTCTGGTAATCTTCTTTGGCAATTACGTTATGTAATTTGAGACAGCTTAGGTTCTTGTTTCCGGAGTCGCTATCACTCTTCTGGTCTTCGGAGCTACTGTCCGTCATCATTTGTACTTTTCTGTACTTTTCCTTATTGATTTTTTTCTGTCAGTGGATTTTGTTTCCAGATCGGCATAGATGTGCAATGTGTCCCATCTTTCCGCATTGCCTGCATGCTTTGTCCATGAACCAGCAGTCCCTCTGGTCATGGATGGATCTGCCGCAGCGATAGCGTCTCTCGAAACCCCGTGTCATTTCATGGGTGCCGAAGTCCTGTGGCTTTTGCTGTATCTCTGCAGCTCCTCTTGCTGCTGCTTCGTACGATACAGCTACACTGAAAGCCTTGTCCAGTGTCAAATCTTTCTCAGAAAGTAGCCTTTTCTGTGTTCCTTCACTTAGGAGACCGCAGACGAATTTGTCTCGTAGAGAATCTACCAGTCCTGCCCCGAATTGGCAGTGTTTTGACAGCTTTCTTAATTCGGTGAGGTAATCAGCGTTACTTTCATTCTTGTGCTGATTCCTCCTGAAGAATTTGAATCATTCCGCTATCAGCAGCGGTGTTGGGTTTAAGTGCTCCTGTAGGGTATCAACAATCTCCTTAAAATTCTTGTCCATCGGTTTGGCTGGAGTGATTAAGTTTCGTAACAGCCCGCATGTCCTTGCGCCCATCAGATTTAGAAGTACCGATGCCTTTTTATCATCCTTTACTTCATTCGCTGCGCAATATACCTCCACTCTTTCCACATATGTGGTCCAATCCTCTATATCACTATCGAAAGCAGTAATACTGCCAGTCTTAGGCATCCTGAAAATCAAAAATGGCGCCTCCCGCGCTTTCCTTTCTTCCCTGCCGAGAAAAAATGGCGCCTGCCGCGCTTTCCCGCCGCTGCCGCTGCTGACAACGCTGTTCTCTGTGGTTTGTATTTACACAGATATTTTTAATAGTTGGAGACTCGTTCCCACTGGACTCTCTGGGACTTTTCCCTCCCTCTGCTTGGTCCGAACGCCGACCTGCTTTGCAGCGCCGGCCGTCTCCCGAGTGCTCCACCCTCCGTCTCTGTTTGACTCCGCCTTCTGACTCACTGCTCGGCCGCGCTGCAGAGGCGCCCGATCGAGCCCCAATTAGTGCAGTACCTGCCACCAGCCCGGCTAGCTGGTGCAACCAGAGTTTTTTTTTTCTTCGACCTTCGTCTGAGGAATCGATCTCGTTGAGGTGCAGCCGAATTGCAGGTAAGTCCATTTTCAATTCGTCACCACTGTTGTAACCGTGTGTTAATGGAGACATGGAATGCAGGAGTTGGTTTAACAGGTGTTTACTGAACAAAGTCTGGAGGTGAACTAAAATATACAAGACGCTATACAGGCTTATATACACGAGTGGTCACTACCGGTATTACAGTACACAGGGGCTCTTAAAGATACATACACTACAGCCACCATCTCAGCACAACCGCAGCCCGGCATGAGGTTGAAAAGGCCATCCGACAACTGTAGAACATCAAGGCCTCAGGAGCAGATGGACACCCCGCCGAGGCACTAAAGCATGGGTCAGAAGCACTGCTGGTGCGAGTTCATGAGCTCATTGCTCTTATCTGGAAGAAGGAGAGCATGCGAGGGGATCGCAGAGATGCCGTAATTGAGGCCATCATCAAGAAATGTGACAAGTCCGATTGCGGTAATTACAGAGCCGTTTCCCTGCTGTCTGCCACAGGGAAAGTCATCGCAAGAATCCTCCTCAATTGCCTTCTCCCAGTGGCCGTATCGGTGTAGTTTCCTGCTCTCGACCCGAACTTGACAATTTCATTCACTTTGCCTCCAATTTCCACCCTTCCCTTACCTTCACATGGTCCATCTCTGACTCTTCCCTTCCCTTCCTCGACTTCTCCATCTCCATCTCTGGGGATAGGTTATCGACCAATATTCACTACTAGCCCACTGACTCCCACAGCTACCTGAACTACACTTCCTCCCACCCCACTTCCTGTAAGGACTCTATTCCATTCTCCCAGTTTCTCCGTCTCCGCCGTATCTGCTCCGACGATGCCACCTTCCACACCACTGCTTCAGACATGTCTTCCTTTTTCAGCAACCGAGGATTCCCCTCTACCGTGATTGACACTGCCCTCGACTGTGTCAGTTCTATCTCCCGCACTTCTGCCCTCAGTCCTGCCCCTCCCTCCCGGAACCATGATAGGGTTCCCCTTGTCCTCACCTTTCACCCCACCAGCCTCCACAGTCAACGTATCATCCTCCGGCATTTCCGCTACCTCCAATGTGATCCCACCACCAAATGTATCTTCCCCTCCCCTCCCCTTTCAGCATTCCACAGGGACCGCTCCTTCCGAGACACCCTTGTCCACTCCTCTATCACCGCTAACAGCCCTTCCCCTTCACCTGACACCTTCCCGTGCAAGCGGAGGAGATGTAACACCTGCCCCTAAACCTCCCCCCTTCCCACTGTCCAGGGCCCCAAGCACCCCTTCCAGGTGCAACAGCGATTTCTTGTACTTCTCGCAATCTAGTATACTGTCTTCGCTGCTCAAGATGCGGTCTCCTCTACATTGGGGAGACCAAACGCAGATTGGCTGACCGCTTTGTGGAACACCTCCGTTCAGTCGCTAAAGGTGACCCCGAGCTTCCGGTCGCCTTTCATTTTAATTCAACGCTCCATTCCCACTCGGACCTCACTGTCCTTGGCCTCTTGTATTGTTCCATGGAAGCTCAATGTAAACTCGAGGAACAGCACCTCATCTTCCGATTAGGCACTCTGCAGCCTTTGGGACTCAATATCGAGTTCAACAATTTCAGATCATAACCTCGGCCCCTATTTCATTTTTTCTTGTAATTTTTCCACTCCTTTCCCCCCCCTTTCCTTTTGTTTCGCTCTCACACCTGGCAGCTATCCCTTGCCCTGCCAGTACACTTTACACCCAATCTCAGCCTATTGTCATCTCGTCTAACTTCTAACACCTTTTATTGTCTCTTTTTTACTTCTTTTGTTTCTTTTATTCTTTTGTCCGATCGCAGCCCTGCCTCCGATCTATCTTTTCTTTCCAATTTTGAAGAAGGGTTCGACCCGAAACGGATTTTGCCTGACCTGCTTAGTTTTTCCAGCATTTTCTGTTGTTATTTCGGATTTCCAACAACCGCAGTATTTTGCTATCATATGGCCTTTCAAGATGGATGCCAGGGCGTAGGTCAGTAAACATGTGGAGCCTCGCATAAATAGTGTGGTAGCGACTTACAAATTGTGTCAGGTCTCTCACCGCCCTATATTACTGGCACTCAAACTGCTGCAATCTAGGTTAGGGTCTGTGAAGAGTGGGCAGAACCACGCCCTCCTGTTTCCTGTCAGGTGACAAGTAATGCACAAATTGGAATACTTTGACCCATGAGTGTGGTCGGCGATTAAACTGAGCACACTGACAATGAGTGTTAGGTTTCTGACTTTGGAGAGAGTGGACGTTCTGTTAAGGACTGGGTGAGTACCAGCTGTAAAAAGCGAAATTTGAACCTAGAGCTTTAAACAGTGTAGTTAAAAGAAATTGCCTATCAGTGGCAGTGAGCTTTCAGTCATCTGTATGTGTCTGTATTGAATATGTGCTAATTACTGTGAGCAGGGAGCTGAGTCAGCACTGGTAAATTGGGTGCGGCTCAAAGGTGTATAAAAGTAAACACTGTCTGCTGACGCACAGAGTGACCCGCACTGAGTGGTCTTAAATGGAGTGCAGTTTAGGCAGAGTGTTAAATTTGGGAATTTGGAGAGAGTGATAATTCAGTATAGAGGGGATCCAGGCTTCCAGTGGAGGTAGTGGTTTGTGTTATACCTAAATATTTCATTCAATGTACCGAATACTTAAACTATAACGGCCCACACCACTCTTTGAGCCACGCAGTTAAAACTCTGATCAGCTTTTTCCTATTCCAATTTGCTCGTGACTCAGGTAACAATCCGAAGATTATCATATCTGAGGTTTGGTGTTTTAATTTGGGCCATAGCTCCTTAAATTCTGCCAGCAGAAACTAACTCCTCGTTTTACATATTTTGCTGTTCCTACATGTAGCACAACAATTGGATTATTCACTGCCCCACTCCAAATCCTTCTCCAGCCACGAGCAGATAGCCTTAACCCGGGCAGGCAACCAGCTCCAAGCTGCAGCTGCATGGAACGGTATCAACCATAGAGTCATAGAGTCTTTCAGTCATAACGGCACTGAAGGAGGTCATTTGGCCCATCGAGTCTGTGCCGGCTCTATGTAGAGTGAGCCAGTCAGTTCAATTCCCCTGCTCTATGGTCGTAGCCCTTCAAGTTTATGCCCCTCAAATGGCTACCCTGTCTGCCCTTCAAAATATTGTGTCTCCACTTCCACCACTTTCATCAGCAGCAAATTCCAGGACAATATCACCCTGACTATACTGTCCCCTCGCACTGCAGCAGTACTTTTCACTGACTCACTTGAAAGGCATCCTCTACCACTATGGCGTGATCAGTTTGCTCATCCACCTGTCAGACTTTGCTCTCATCTACACAGGCAGAAAGAGCCTCGTACCTGCTGGATTTGGGCAAAGGCAGAAGCTCAGCCAGCAGTACAACTGGGGTCCCTTAAGTGTCTGAGTCGGAGTCACACCCTCTATCCCTCACAACTAACCAGATCTATACCACGATCTAAGCTAAGTAGTCTTACTGTCACCTGGATCAAATAGTCCATGTTACACTCCCCCTCACTGCTATCGCCAATGTCTGCACCTCGGACACGAGCTCAACAACTGTGAGGTGAAGTTCCTCGAGATGCAATCACTTACTCTAGACGTGGTCGTCCCGGATCACGATGCTCTTCCCAAACTCCCACATGCTGCAGTTGCGGCAGACAACGTGCACTGCCACCCATTTATCACCTTGATTTAATTATGTAATGCATTAAGGTTTATGTATTAAATTAAATTAGCTCATCGTTAATTTCCTTAAGTCATAAAAAAGGAACACGAAAAATGGCACCACATTGATGAACGATAAGATAATGATAGTATTAGATTAAAGGAAGAGTCTTAAAATGTTGCCAAAAGAGTAGGAATCCTGAGTATTTTGCAGATTTAGAATTCAGCAAATGATGCCCAAGAGATTGATGAATGCAAAGAAAATAGAATATGGGATTCACTAGTAAGAGAAATAACATAGATTGTAAAAGCTTCTAATAGTATGTGGAAAGGAAGACATTAGCAAAAGTTAAAGTTGGTCGTTTACAGGCAGACGCAGGAGAAATTATAATGGGGAATAAGGAATTGGCAGAGACATTAAACAAATACTTTGTATCTGTCTTCAAGGAAGAAGACACAAAATCATTCTGGATATAATGGGGAACCAAGTGTTTAGTAAGAATGAGGAACTTAATGATCGAAGTATTGGTAAATAAATAGTACTGCAAACATTAACCGGACTAAAAGCTGACAAATATCCGGGATCTGATGGCCTACTTTCTCGGATTTTCAAAGGGGTGGCTGCAGAGATAGTGGCTGGATTGGTTTTAATCTTCCAATATTCCCTAGATTATGGACTGGTGCCCATAGATTGGAAGGTAGCAAATGTAACTTTGCTTTCTAAAAATGAGGAAAAGAGAAAAGATGTAACATTTGGTCAGATAGCCTGACATCAGTGGTGGGGAAAATGCTGGAATCTGTTATTAGGGACGTGGTAACAGGGCACTTAGAAATTCATAATATGATTGAGCAGGGTCGACACGGATTTATGAAAGGGAAATCGTGTATGACAAATCTAAAAGAGCTTTTTGAGGGAGTAACTAGCAGGGTAGATAAGAGGGCCCAGTATATTTTGAAAAAAGCTTTCGCATAAAGGGTCACACAACAGATTTTTACTCGAAAATAGGAGAGGGGCCTGTACTCACTGCGACCAGCCGAGGAGGAGCGGTCCTAGCCGGGAACTGAAGCAGAGGAAAGTAAATAAAGAGCGCGGTCATAGAGGGGCCTGTACTCACTGCGAGCAGCCGAGGAGGAGCGGACGGAGCCTGAAACCGAAGCAGAGAGGAAAAAATCCAGGAGACCAAAAAACAAGGAGTGACGTCACATGAAAGCAGGGAAGTGATTGGTTGGTCCGTATTTCTCTATTTATCTTGGATATTGGTTTACATTAAGAGCCGGGTTTAAAAACTAAACGTTCAATAAGAGGGAGCTGATCTGTGAGTATCTGGTAAGTGGCTTTACTTGGGTTTCTTGAAGTTTATTAAGTATATTCCAGCTAGGTTAGTAAACAGTCTGTTAATTAGATGGATGGCAGGGAAGCTCACAGCCGTGCTATGCACATCCTGTGCCATTCATGGACACCTCCCGTAGTCTGGACGACCACATGTGCAGGAAGTGTGGCCAGCTACAGCAGCTCGAGCACTGGGTTACGGAGCTTGAGCGGTGGTTGCAGTCACCACTGTGCATCCGCGAGGTTGAGAGCTACGTCGTTAGCACGTTTCGGGAGGTGGTCACACGCAGCTTAAGGGTGTGCAGGCAGAGAGGGAATGGGTGACCGTCAGAGAGAAGAGGAGGGTCTAGCAGGTAGTGCAGGAGTCCCCTGAACCCATCTTGCACACCAACCAGTATTCGGTGCTGAGTACTGGTGAGAGTGATGGATCCCCTGGGGATTGCAGCCAGAGGCAAGCCTACAGCACCATGGAGGGCTCAGGTGCACAGGCGGGTGTGAAGAGAAGAAGGGGAGCAATAGTGATAGGGAATTCAATACTTAGGGGAACAGACAGGCGTTTCTGCGGCTGCAGACGTGAATCCAGGATGGTATGTTACCTCTCAAGTTCCAGGGACAAGGATGTCACTGAACGGCTGCAGTGTCTTCTGAAGAGGAGGGTGAGCAGCAAGAGGTCGTGGTCTATATTGGTACCAATGACATAGGTAGGAAGAGGGATGAGGTCCTGCAGGCAGTATTTAGCGAGCTAGGGAAGAGGTTAAAAAGCAGGACATCAAAGGTAGTAATCTCCGGATTACTGCCAGTGCCACGTGCTAGGGATTACAGAAATAGGAAGATAGAGCCAAAGAATGCGTGGCTGGAGAGATGGTGGAGGAGGGAGCGATTTAGATCCCTGAGGAATTGGAACAGTATCTGGGGAGGAAGGAACTCTATCAGCCAGAAGACGTGCAGCTCAACGGGAATGAGAAAAATATCTTCGCGGGAGGGACTCCTAGTGCTATTGGGGGGGTTTAAACTGGATTGGCAGTGGGATGGGAACCTAAGTATAAAGTCAATATTGAGGGAAGAAATACTGGAATTGGAAACAAAAAGGTAGAAAGTAAATTGTAAGGACAGAGGAATCAAGGGCTCGATACTAGTCAACAATGAGGTTTGCCTGTACTAAACGGTATATATCAATGCAAGGATTATAGCGAACAAGGCCGGTGAGCTGTCAGCACAGGTAGATTCTTTGGACTATGATATTATAGCTATTGCAGAGACGTGGCTGAAAGACGGCCAGTTATGGCAGCTCAACATTCCTGGTTACAGAATTTTCAGGTGGGATAGAGAGGGATCTGCAAAAGGGAGTGGGGTTCATGGTAATGATTTAAGAAATTATTATACCTTAGAGGAGGGATGATATGATGGAGGGATTATCAAAAGAGGCCATATGGGTCTAATTGAAAAACTATAATGGGGCGATCACACTTCTGGGAGTGGGCTATAGACCTCCAAACATTTAGAGAGAGATTGAAGAACAAATATTCAGGCAAATTTCTCAGAAGCACAAAAACTATAGGTCAGTAATAGTAGGGGCTTTCAACTACCCCAATATTAACTGAGTAAAAATTAGTGTGAAGGGTGTAGAGGGTACTGAATACGTAAAATGCATCCAAGAGAAACTTTTTAGCCAGTATGTAGCAAGCCCAACAAGGGAGGGGCGGTTCTGGACTTAATATTCAGGAATGAAGCTGGGCAGCTGGAAGCCGTATCAGTGGGGGAGCACTTTCGGTCTAGTGATCTCAATTCTGTTAGATTAACAGTATTTATGGAAAAGGACAAGGATAGACCAGGAATAAAAATTCGAAATTGTGGAAAAGCAAATTTTGCTAAGCTCAGAGGGGATTTAGCCATAGTGGACTGGTAGCAGCTACTTGAAGGTAAATCTGTGTTGGAGCAGTGGGAGGCATTCAAGAAGGAGATCTGGTGTGTTCAGAGCAAATATGTGCCCTGAAAGAAGAAAGGTGGGACGAATAGATGTAGAGCTTCCTGCTTGTCTAGAGACATACAGGTTAGGATAAAGAATAAACGGGAGGTGTATGACAGATAATGAGAGCTAAATACTCCAGAATTTTTAGAGGAGTACAGAAAGTGCAGGGGTGTAATTAAAAAGGATATTATGAAAGCAAAGACAGAGCATGAAAATTTCTTGGCAAGGAAATTCAAGGAAAACCCAAAGATGTGTTAAATATATATTAATTTTAAGACGATAACTAAAGAAAGGGCAGGGCCTATTAGAGATCATGAGGGTAATCTGTGTGTGGAGGCAGGAGACGTCGGTAGGGATCCCAATGAATACTTTGAGTCTGTATTCACAAAGGAGAGCGGCGAAGTAGACATTCCTATCAGGGGGGAGGAATGTGAAGTATTAGATGAAATATAAATAGTGAGAGAGGAAGTATTAAGGGGTTTTGCAGCTTTAAAAGTAGATAATATCCCAGGCCCAGATGAAATGCATCCCAGCCTGTTAAGCGAAGGAAAAGAGGAAATTGCAGAAGCCCTGACCATCATTTTTCATTCCTCTCTGGCTTCAGCTGTCGTGCCGGAGGACTGGAGGATGGCTAATGTGGTACCATTGTTTAAAAAGGGAGAAAAGGATAGACCGAGTAATTACCGACCAGTCAGCGTAACCTCGGTGGAGGGAAAATTATTGGAAAGAATTCTGAAGGACAGGATAAATCTCCATTTAGAAAGTGACGGATTATTCAAGGATAGTCAGCAAGGATTTGTTCAGGGAAAGTCGTGTCTGACAAATTTGATTGAATTTTTTGAGGAGCTAACAAGGAGGGTAGATGAGGGTATTTCATTGGATGTAGTGTATATGGACTTTAGCAAGGCTTTTGATAAGGTTCCACATGGCAGATTTTCAGGAAGTTTAAAGCCCATGGGACCCAAGGCAAACTCTCAAGTTGGATTAAAAATGGCTCGGAGACAGGAGGCAGAGGGTATTGGTTGATGGCTGTTTTTGTGACTGGAAGATTGATTCCTGTGGGGTTCGGCAGGGCTCAGTACTAGGCCCCTTGCTTTTTGAGGTATATTTCAGCGATCTAGGCTTGAATATAGGGGTTATGATAAAGAAGTTTGCAGAAGATATTAAAATCGGCTGTGTGGTTGATACTGAAGAAGGAAGCTGTAGACGGTAGGAAGATATCAATATATTGTTCAGGTGGGCAGAAAAGTTTCAAATGAAATTCAATCCGGACAAGTGTGAGGTAATGCATTTGGGGAGGGCTAACACGGAAAGGGAATACACATTAAATGGTAGGACACAGTAGTGCAGAGAAACAAAGTCGCCTTGCTGTTTGTAGTGTACATTAATGATTTAGATCTGAATGTAGGAGATGTGATGTGTAAGTTCGCAGATGACACGAAAATTAGAGGAGTGGTAAATAGCGAGGAGGGAAGACTCAGGCTACAGGACAATATAGACGGGTTGATCAGATGGGCAGAACATTGGCAAATTGAATTGAACTAAAAAGTGTGAGGTGATGCATTTTGGGAGGGCTAACAAGGCAAGGGAATAAACAATGGATGGTAGGGCCCCAGTTTAGACAGAGGATTAGTGGGACCTTGGTGTGCATGTACATAGATCATTAAAGGCAGTAGGACAGATAGATAAGGTGATTAAGAAGGCATATGGGATACTGGCCTTCATTAGCCAAGGCATAGAATATAAGAGCAGAGAGGTTATGATGGAGCTGTACAAAACGCTAGTTCGGCCACAGCTGGAATACTGTGTGCAGTTCTTGTCGCCAAACTATTGGAAGGATAAGATGGCATTAGGGAGTGTGCAGAGGAGATCCACCATGATGTTCCTAGGGCATGAGCGTTTCAGCTATGAAGAGAGACTGGAGATGCTGGGGTTGTTTTCCTTAGATCAGAGAAGGCTGAGGGGGGACCTGATTGACGTGAACAAAATTATGAGGGGCATAGTTAGGGTAGATAGAAAGGAACTTATACCCTTAGCAGAGGGGTCAGTAACCAGGCGGCATACATTAAAGGCAATGGACAGGAGGTTTAGAGGGGATTTGAGGAAAAACTTATTCACCCAGGGGGTGGTTGGAATCTGGAACTCACTGCCGGAAATGCTGTTTAAGGCAGGAACACTCACAACATTCAAGGGGCATTTAGATGAGCACTCGAAACGCCATAGCATACAAGACTACGACCCAAGTGCTGGAAAATGGGATTAGAATTGATAGGGCTTGAAGGCCGGCGAAACACGATGGGCCAAAGGCCTCTTTCTGTGCTGTATAACTCTATGAATCTATGACTTTGGAGTGCATGTCCACAGATCCCTGATGGTAGCAGGCCAGGTAGGTAAGGTGGCTATGGAGGCATACGGAATGCTTGAATTCATTAGCCATGGCATAGTATAGAAGAGCCTGGGGTTTATGCTTCAACTCTATGAAACACTAGTTAGGCCTCAGCTAGGGTACTGTGTGCAATTCTGGTCACCTCATTAGAGGAAAGATGTATTTGCACTGGAGAGGGTACAGAGGAGATTTACAAGGATTGCCAGTTGTAGAGAATGTTAGCTATGAGGAAAGATTGGATAGGCTGGGTCTATTTTCCTTGGAACAGAGGAGGCTGAGGGGAGACCTTACTGAGGTGTACAAAATTATGAGGGGCATAGCTAAAGTGGATAAACTATTTTGCAAAGTGTTATTCGAGCCTTTCGTTCTGACTGCCAGGCTCCAGACAGAGCTCACAGTGAACAGACAGGGCTCACCCTCGCGGGTTAGGACCTTGTCCCACACCACAAAAAACTTTCTGCCGCCCAACAACTTCCTGACATTCCCCTCCAGATCCTGACCTTCTCCCTCTCCTCAAATTCTTGACCTTCACCCCTGAGCTCCTGACCTCCTTCCACCCTGCTTCCTGAACCCCTCCCTGCCCCCCGGGGTCCTGACCTTCTCCCCCTGCCCATAAACATGACCATCCCCGTGGCTTTGATGGGATAATTACTAGTCCTAGCCCCTTTAGGGTTACCCCTGATCTGGTGTATTTCTCAGACGTTCACTATCAACTAAAGTCTGAGGTAGCCGAATCCTAAAGACGCTTAATTGGGTCGAAAGGTCCAGATTATCTCTCCCTAATGGAAAGGAACAACCTGAAAAGGTTACCGTCCTCCAGATGGCACTTTTAATAAGATTAGCTGGACTGTAATGTTCCGGATATTATGTTGGTCCGGAAACTCCCCCAGAATTCTGCAACTCCTCATTAAAGAGTGAACAGATATTGAGTTCGCGATTTTTTGATACAGAAGACTTATTTGAGAATTCTGAAAATATATTGATTTATTAAAGAACCAACATTTAATTTACAGGTGGTGAGTCAATTGCAAAATTAACAGTTGCATAAAGAGAAAACTTACAGTCTTATTATCAGAGAACCTTACTTTCAAATCTTCACTTCGCTACACTTTTACAGTTCTTTGAAGACTACAGGATATCCACCAACATCAAACACCTTTGATCCCCAAGGCACCAAGAGTTGGAGACTTACAGAGCCGCCTCTGAAGCCGAGAATTGCTTTGCCTTTTAAAGCGACTCTGTTATCCCATTTGACAGTTCAATATTTATACCGTTTTCCAGTGGCATTTCGTTTAAGGTTTTCTGCTGATGTAAGCTAATTAACTCTAGTCATTTTTCTGTTGACCTCTGCCAGACTCATGTCTCATCTCGAGGTGTTCTAATTTTACCATATAAAAGATGGTGTGACAGCAGGTGTTCCTTACTTTATGTCATTTTTACTAGGGCAGATGTTCCTTACTTTATGACATCTTTACGATGTGTAAATTAGACCAACTTATCCAGGGTGAGTCATTGTTTCGTTCCAAACATTTCAGCCTGTCAGAGCCCTTAACCTTCTGTTTCGATAAGGTTATTTATGCAGGGTCCACAACTATCTTATCTTAATAGCCAGAATGATTTCATCGATATTTAATAGTTAGGTTTCTAGATTTCCAAACCCATGTAGTCATGTTTTAATAAGGCCAGAGATATGTCTTAAGATAGTGTATTTTTCTGAATAGGTTATATAGCTTATTCCTGCACAGCTTCCTGACCTTCTCCCCCAACAACTTCTGGACCGTCCCCACCCTTAGATGGGGTATAGTGTGTGGCTCACGGAATAAGAACATATTTATTGGGTATAAAGTGAATGGTGACAGTTTCATGACTTCCGGATTTTGCCCAGTCCAATGATGTCACTTTCCTCACATGGGCCGGGCTTTCCAAGAAATCAACCAGGTCTCAGGGAGGAGAGGGAGAACGTGGTTCGGGTGCAAATATGGTGGGATTGGAAGAACGTGATCGGTCTTACAATCTGGATCACGTTCTCGCTCTCACTCCCCTTTAGACCTAATCACGTTCTTGCCCCAACCTCAATATGCTCACGTGCTCCACCCCTGAGTTCCTGACAATGTTTCCCCCGAGTTTCTTACCTGCTCTCCCACCTCCAAGCTTCTCTCCTCTCCCCTCCGATCCACTCTCATTCCCTTGGATCCTTTCTCTCCCCCAACGACCTCCACTCTCTTTCCCTCTTCGATCTCCTCCCTTTTCCCTCCCTTCGATAATCTTACATTCCCACTCTGACCTCTGCTCTTTCTAATTTTCTCTTGCATTCTCTGACCTCTCTCTCTCCAACCTCCCTCCTCTCACATCCGATCTCGTCTTTCTCTCCAATCTCTCTCTTTATGCAATCTCGTCTCTCACTCCGATTGCCTCTCCCTCACCCTGCTCTCTCTCTCTCCGAATTCCTCTCTCACCCCAATGTCCTCTCTCACCCCTTCTTTCTCGCTGATCTTGTTTCTCTCCACCCTCCGATCTCCTCTGTCCCTCCAGTCCACTCTCTCCCTCATCCTCCCATCTCCTCTTTTCCATTGCTCTCTCTCCTATTCCTCCATTCGCACTCCGATCTCATATCTCTCTGATCTCCTTTCTCTCCCTTCCAATCGCTTCTCTCTCTCTATGATCTCGCCTCACTTTCCGATCTATTCTATCTCCAATCTCCACTCTCTCCAATCGCCTCTGCATCCCCACTCTGATATCCTCTCTCGCCCCGATCTATTTTTTCCCCTCTGATGTCTCTCTCTCTCTCTCTCTGATCTCCTGTCTCCCATCTGATCTCCCCTCTCCCTCCAATCTCCTTTCTCCCCTCGATTAACCTCGCTTTATCCAATTTCCACTCTCTCCGCTCCGACCTCCTCCCCCCAGCACTTCCACACTCTCTCCCCCTCCGAGAGAAAACGGGGAATTATAGATTGGTAAGCCTGACATCGCTAGTGGGGAAATGCTAGAGTCCATTATAAAAGATGTAATAGCAGAGCACTTGGAAAACAGTGACAGGATCGGAAAAAGTCAGCATGGATTTACAAAAGGTAAATCGTGCTTGACTAATCTACGGGAATTTTTTTGAGGATGTAACTGGTAAAATGGATAAGGGAGAATCAGTGCATGTGGTGTATTTGAACTTTCAGCAGGCTTTCGATAAGGTCCCGCATAAGAGATTAGCGTGTAAAGTTAAAGCACATAGGATTGGGGGCAAGTCATTGACTTGGATAGAGAACTGGTTGGCAGACAGAAAGCAAAGTGTTGCAATAAACGGGTCTTTCTCCGAGTGGCAGGCAGTGAGTAGTGGGGTACCGCAGGGATCGGTCCTTGGGCCTCAGCTACTCAAAATATATATTAATGAACTAAACAAGGGAACTTGATGTAATATCTCCAAATTTGCAGACAACACAAAGCTGGGTGGGCGTGTGTGCTGTCAGGAGGATGCTGAGAAACTCCAGGATGATTTGGACAGGTTGGGTGATTGGGCAAAAGCATGTCAGATGCAATATAACGTGGATAAATGCGAGGTTATCCACTTTGGTGTCAAAAACAGGAAGGCCTGTTATATCTGAATAGCAATAGATAGGGAGAAGGGGAAGTGCAACGAGAGCTGGGTGTCCTTGTGCACCAGTCGCTGAAAGTAAGCATGCAGGTGCAGCAGGCGGTTAAGAAGGCAAACGGCATGTTGGCCGTCGTATCGAGAGGATTTGAGTACAGGCACAAGGATGTCTTGCTGCAGTTATACAGGGCCTTGGTGAGACCACATCTTGAGTATTGTGTGCAGTTTTGGTCGCATTATCTGAGGAAGGATGTTCTTGCCATGGAAGGTGTTCCGTGAAGGTTCACCAGGCTGATACCTGGGATGGCAGGAATGACGTATGAGGAGAGATTGGGTCGATTGGGCTTGTACTTGCTGGCGTTTAGAAGAATGAGAGGGGATCTCATTGAAATGTATAAAATTCTGAAAGGACTGGACAGCCTAGACGCTGGAAGGATGTTCCCAATGGTCGGGAATCCAGAACAAGGGTTCACAGTCTAAGCATAAGGGGTAGGCCATTTTGGACAAAATGAGGAGGAATTTCTTCACCCAGAGAGTGGTGAACCTGTGGAATTCTCTACCACGAAGGCAGTAGAGGCCAATACATTAAATATATTGAAGAAGGAGTTCGATATATTTCTTAAGGCTAAAGGGATCAAGGGGTATGGGGAGAAAGCAGGGACCGGGTACTGAATTTGGAGGATCAGCCATGATCGAATTTAATGGCAGAGCAGGCTCGAGGGGCCGAATGGCCTACTCCTGCTCCTATCTTCTATGTTTCTATGTTTCCCTCTCTCTCCCGCCTTCGATCCTCTCTCTCCCCTTTCGATCCTCGATAGTCCCCTGCCCCAAACCCCGTCACCAACGGACCCACTGAACTTCACCGCACGGAACCGAGGAAAGAGTGGCCCACATGCAGACCGCAATTGTGTACTGCACATGCGCGGCTCCAGTATAAAGCGCACATGCACAGAAAGGGATCGGGTGTGCATGTGTGGCTCCAATATACAGTGTGCATGTTCAGAAGGCCACAAAGATGTTCATGCAATTAATCACAGCGATTGTAGTATGAGAGTAAATAAGTCTTACTGCAATTATGTAGGGGCCTGGTGAGATCACACCCGAGTATTGTGTACAGGTTTGGTCTCCTTACCATGGAAGGAAATAATTGCCATAGAGGGAGTGCAACAAAGGGTTACTTGACGAAGGTTCACCAGAGTGATTCCTGGGATTGGGGATTGCCTTATGAGTAGAGACTGAGGAGAGTTCACCTGCAAGGTGATCTCATTGAAGCATTCTTACGGGGCTTGAAGCATACATGCTCAGGGGAAGATACCTCTGGCTGGGGCCTGTAGAACTAGGGGTCACATACTGGTCCGCAATTTAGGTTTGAGATGATGAGAATTTTCTTCGCTCAAAGGATTGTGAATCGTTGCAAATTTCTAACCCAGGGATCCTTTACATGTCCACAGTCAGTGGTCAGTCTTTGAGTAAATTCATGACAGAGATCGATCGGTTTTTGGATTTTCAGGGAATGAAGGGATATGGGGTTAGTGCGCAAAGGTGGAATTGACGTATAATTTCAGCTATGCTCTTATTGAATGGTGGAGCAGGCTCGACGAGCCGAATGGCCTACTCCTGCTCCTATTCCTTATGTTCTTATGTAGTCAAATGAGACTCTTCATCCACCTCATTTTCAGGACTGTTCACACAGCTCAACACTGGGATCATAGAAAAATAATTTGTAATTAAACTTTGCATGAAATTTTAAAGAAATTATTAATTATTTTGTTTGGCCTATCCTCAAATGAAAATATCATATTGCGAACAAATCCTTGGAGGAAAGGCAGTTCATTAAATCTGTTTGTTTGGTGGAGTGTATCAAATATCCCTGATCACTCTCCCCAGATGACTGTCTCCGTGGAGATTTCTATATGGTTTATCTAAGGGCTCATCTGTTTCAGCCTTTACATTCACACAGTCAGAGCTGTGTGCCTGGCCGAGCAGATATTGGTGCTTCACGTAAGAAATGGGATACCCAGTCATTTTCGAGATAGAACTCATTTACTACCCGGTTCTTGCAGCCCTCGGTTTTCCTGGTAAGACAGTAAAACGAGACAGTAAAAGTTGAATATTAATGTGTGATGTTCAAGCTATCCGTTCCATGTTTGTTGTTATCAGTTACTTAACTGATTGTCTTGTTTTCTTAATGTGATGTCTTAATTGAAATTCAAATGTTGCTTGAATTTTCTGTACAGACAAGCTTGAAACAATGATCCCCTTTATGGTTTTCAGCAGAAACTCTTCCCGAGAGTTGACACTGACAATCGATCAGACATGAATTAGTAACACTTTTAATATCCTGATGTTGTTAATTGTGTATGACGGGTAACGTGGTTATTTTAATAATTGTTGCTTTGCAGCATTATTTCATGTTTACATTGGCTTTCACTGCAGATGATTATCTTGTTGTCTTGGCCGTCACTTCAGCTCCAACTGTTTTTCTGGTTGCTTTAAATGGAAGGAAAAATCCGGTGATTTCTGTTAGCGGTGTGCGATCTAACCCGCCTGAGTTACTTTCTCACCGAACCTTGTATTGTCAGCAAACCTGCATGCAGTACAGTGGGTCCGTTCATCTAAGTCATTGATAGAGATTGTAAATAGCTGAGGCCCAATCACTGATCATTACACTTCCTCACTAGTTACAGCCAGGCAACTCAAACATGACCCGTTTATTCCTAATAATTTCTTTTCTGTCCGTTAACCAATCCTCAATCCATGCAACAATATTATCCCTAATTTCATGAGCCCTAATGTTGTGCGGCACCGGATCGAATGTTTTTTGAAAATCCAAATACAATACATCTACTGGTTCCCCCATAACAACCCTGCTAGTTACACCCTCAAAAACACTAACAAATTTGTCAAACACGCTTTCACTTTCGTAATTGAGCGTTGAATCTGCCCAGTCATATTATGATTGTCTGTTACCACAGCCCTAATAATAGATTCTAACTTTTCCGTGCAATAGTACAAAAGGGGCGGTTTCGGATTGGCCGCCCATTAAACATAGCACCGGATGTTCATTTTCAGTGCAGTCAATGCCTCTGAATATCAGGTGCTGCCGATAACAGGCGGCCGATCCAATACCGTCCATTGTGTTCAACTGCCCGACACGGCCTTCTACGCTACATATATTGCAATGGGATGAGAGAGCGCATTCCATGCAGTACTGACCATAATCTAACAATGTGAGGGAGTGATCTCCATGCTGTACAGACCATAATCCAACAAAGTATGAGAGCGCACAGCATGCTGTAAAGACCATAACCCAACAATGTGAGAATGCACACTGCGTGCAGAACAGATGTTAACCTAGCAATGTGAGAGAGTTATCGCCATGCTGTACAGGCCATAATCCAATGATGTGAGAGAATGCACTCTATGCTGTACAGCGCATAACCCGACAATGTGAGAGAAAGATCTGCATGCTGTACAGACCATAACCTAACAATGTGGGAGAATGGTCTCCATGCTGCTGTACAGACCATAACCTAACAATGTGAGAGAGTGATCTCCATGCTGTACAGACCATAAGCTAACAATGTGAGAGAGAAATCCCCAAGTTGTACAGACCATAAACCAACCATGTGAGAGAGTGATCTCCATGCTGTACAAACCAAATCCAACAATGAGAGAGTGATCTCCAAGCTGCACAGACGTTAGCTCAACAATATGAGAGAATGATCTCCCTGATGTACAGATTACATCAAAAAAATGTGAGAGAGTGATCTCCATGATGTACAGATTACATCCAAACAATGTGAGAGAGTGCTCTCCCCGCTGAACAAACCATAACCCAACAAAGTGAGAGAGCGATCTCCATGCTGTGGAGACCATAACCCAACAATTTGAGAGAGCGATCTCCATGATGTACAGACTATATCCAAGCAATGTGAGAGAGTGAGCTCCACGCTGTACAGACCGTAAACCATCAATGTGAGAGAGCGATCTCCATGCTGTACAGACGATAACATAACAATGTGAGAGAGAGATCTCCATGCTGTACAGACCATAAGCTAACAATGTGAGAGAGAGATCTCCATGCTGTACAGACCATAAGCTAACAATGTGAGAGAGAGATCTCCAAGCTCTACAGACCATAAACCAACCATGTGAGAGATTGATCTCCATGCTGTACAAATCATAGCCCAACAATGTGAGAGAGAGATCTCCAAGCTGTAGAGACATAACCTAACAATGTGAGATTGATCTCCATGCTGTACAAATCATAGCCAAGCAATGTGAGAGATTGATCTCCAAGCTGCTCAAACCATAACGCAACAATGTGAGAGTGATCTCCATGCTGTGGAGACAATAACCCATCAATGTGAGAGAGCGATCTCCATGCTGTACAGACCAATTCCAAACAATTTGAGAGAGCGATTTCCATGCTTTACAGACGATAGCACAGCAATGTTAGATAATGAGCTCCATGCTGTAGAGACCATAACCTAACAATGTGAGAGAGTAAGCTCCGTGCTGTACAAATCATAATCCAACAATGTGAGAAAGTGATCTCCCAGCTGTACAGGCCATAACCCAACAATGTGAGAGAGTGATCTCCATGCTTTGGAGACCATAACCCATCAATGTGAGAGAGTGATCTCAATGCTGTACAGACCATATGCCAACAATGTGAGAGAGTGATCTCCATGCTGAACAGATTATAACCCAACGATGTGTGAGAGTTATCTCCATGCTGTACAGACCATAAGCTAACAATGTGAGGGACAGATCTCCATGCTGTACAGATCATAACCTAACAATGTGAGAGAGTGATCTCCATGCTTTGGAGACCATAACCCATCAATGTGAGAGAGTGATCTCAATGCTGTACAGACCATATCCCAACAATGTGAGAGAGTGATCTCCATGCTGAACAGATTATAACCCAACGATGTGTGAGAGTTATCTCCATGCTGTACAGACCATAAGCTAACAATGTGAGGGAGAGATCTCCATGCTGTACAGATCATAACCTAACAATGTGAGGGAGTGATCTCCATGCTGTCGAAACCAAACCCAACAATGTGAGAGAGTGAACTCCAAGCTGCACAGACGTTAACCCAACAATGGGAGAGAGCGCACTCCATGCTGTGGAGACCATAACCCAACAATTTGAGAGAGCGATCTCCATACTGTACAGATTATATCCAAACAATGTGAGACAGTGGTCTCCATGCTGTACGGAACATAATCCAACAATGTGAGAGAGCGATGTCCATGCTGTACAGATGATACACAACAATGTGAGAGAGTGATCTCCATGCTGTACAGACCATAACCCAACAATGTGAGAGAGTGATCTCCATGCTGTACAGACCATAACCCAACAATGTGAGAGAGTGGTCTCCATGCTCTACAGACCATAACCCAACAATGTGAGAGAGTGATCTCCATGCTGTGCAGACCCTAACCCAACAATGTGAGAGAGTGATCTCCATGCTGTACAGACGATAACACAACAATGTGAGAGAGTGATCTCCATGCTTTAGAGACCTTAACCTAACAATGTGAGAGAGTGACCTTCCTGCTGTACAAATCATAACCCAACAATGTGAGAGACTGATCTCCAAGCTGCACAGATCTTAACCCAACAATGCGAGAGAGTGATCTCCATGCTGTGCAGACCCTAACCCAACAATGTGAGAGAGTGATCTCCATGCTGTACAGACGATAACACAACAATGTGAGAGAGTGATCTCCATGCTTTAGAGACCTTAACCTAACAATGTGAGAGAGTGACCTTCCTGCTGTACAAATCATAACCCAACAATGTGAGAGACTGATCTCCAAGCTGCACAGATCTTAACCCAACAATGCGAGAGAGTGAGCTCCATGCTGTACAAATCATAATACAACAATGTGAGAGTGTGATCTGCAAGCTGCACAGACGATAACCGAACAATGTGAGAGAGTGATCTCCATGCTGTAGAGGCCATAACACAAAAATGTTAGAGAGTGATCTCCATGCTGTACAGACCATTACACAACAGTACAGACATAATTCGCAGGTACATTGATTTGGAGAAGCTGGTACATGATAAAGGGGCCGCTAATTTTTCAGTCTCTCACATTCTCCAGAAATAGCTCAATAAATTTTAGCTCAGTACCATTGTCTGCATCTGACCTCAACCACGTTTTCATTCATCCCTTACATTCAGTTCCAACATTTGTCACTGATTTCTCTGCCCGGCAATGAACAGATTTTAAATTAACAACTATATTTAATTTGGAGCTAGAAAACTGATGTTTCAATACTTTCTTAATGAAGATCAGATGGTTCATTTTGAAAAGAAACTGTTTTGGGACATTCTGGAGGTAAATTTGTTGCTTCCTGTTTCTTGCAGTGAACCTGCTGGCGATTGTGATTCTGTCACGAGGAAAGTGCGGTCTCTCCAAATGCATCACTCGCTACCTGGTGGCCATGGCAACGGCGGATCTAATGGTGGTTATCATCGACGTGATATTAGATCGGCTTAATAGATTTTATCTGTCAATTAGTTTCCTGTTTCTGACTCCTCTCTGTGCTTTGAATATTGTCGCATATATTGTCGCTGTAGACTGTTCAGTTTGGTTTACTGTCGCCTTCACATTTGATCGCTTTGTAGCAATTTGCTGTCAGAAGCTGCAATCAAAATATTGCACCGAGAAAACAGCGACCGTGGTTATCGCCACTGTGTGTGTGGTGAGCTGTGTGAGGAGTGTTCCCTTTTACTTTATAGTGGAACCTTCCTTTATCATTGACAACGTGCCCTGGTATTGTGTTCCAACAGCTGATTATTTGACTTCCCCCTTGTGGAAGGCATTCGAGTGGATCGACAGCCTCATCACCCCTTTATTACCAATACTTTTAATTCTGTTGTTCAATGCTCTGACCATCAGACATATTATAGCAGCAAATCGAGTACGCAGGGGACTCTGGAACAACAGTGAGAATCAGAATGATGTGGAGATGAAGAATCGGAGAAAATCCATGATCTTGCTTTTCAGTATTTCTGCCAATTTCGTACTCTTGTGGATGACGTATGTTGTTCATTCGGTGAACTGGCCAGTGATAAACTATTACGCAGACCTATATCTCAGTAATCCGATATATATCACTCAGCAAGTTGGGTTTATGCTGCATCTGCTCAGTTCCTGCACAAACACTTGTATCTATGGACTGACACAGAGGAAATTCAGAGAGGAGCTGAAGAAAGGGGTGAAATATTTCTTTACACTAAATGGGAAGTTATAAGAAAGAAATAACTTGCATTTCTATCACGCCTTTCACCAGCTCAGGCCGTCCCAAAGCACTTTACAGCCAATGAAGAAATTTTTGAAATGTAGTCACTGTTGAATTGTAGGCATCACGGCATCCAAACTGCGCACAGCAAGTTCCCACAAACAGCAAGATGATAATGACAACATAATCAGATTTTTATTGATATTGTTGGAGGATAAATAAGGCGAGGACACCGAGGAGAACTCCCCTGCTCTTCTTCGAAACGATGGCAGTGGAATCTGTGGCGTCCAGCTGAGAGGGCTGACCTGGCCTCGGTTTAATGTTTCATCTGAAAGGCGGCACCTCCGACAGTTCCGCACTCCGTACTATCCTGGAGTGTAACCTAGATTGTTATGCTCAAGTCTCTTGTAATGGGATTGTGAGCCCACAACCTTCTGAGTCGAGAAGCGAGAGTGCGGCCCACTGAGCCCCATCTAATAGATCAACAAGCAGTGACTGACATCGAACTGGATCAGCGTGTATAGCTTTACACATCACTCTGTAGGCAGTTGAAGGGAAATAGGAGATTATGTATCTTCGTCCAGATGTTATTATAATTGTGTCAAATGGCAACAATATTAAACATAAATTTAACTATCAGCTCAAAGTCTAGTTCCTGGCTCCCATATTGGTTGATATTTAACACGTGTCGCTCTTCTCAGCTTCAGCCCCCTTTTTTCAAAAGCGCTGTTATCATCCGTTACTCAAAAATCCACCCTCAGTCCCTCTCATAGTCATAGATAGATAGAGTGATAGAGTTATACAGCAAAGAAAGAGACCCTTTGGGCCATCGTGTCTGCGCCAGCCATCAAGCCCTATCTATTCTTCTCCCATTTTCCAGCACTTCGACCGTATCCTGGTAGGCTATGGCGTTTCAAGTGCTCATCCAAATTATTCTTGAATATTATGAGTGTCGCTGCCTCTACCAGCCTTTCAGGCAGTGAGTTCCAGATTCCAACCACCCTCTGGGTGAAAACATCTTTCCTAAAATCCCCTCTACACCTCCTGCCCCTTAACTTGAAGCTATGCAGCCTGGTTATTGACCACTCTACGAAGGGGGAACGTTCATTTCTATTTAAGTTTTCTATGCCCCTCGTAATGTTGTGCACCTCAATCAGGTCCCCCTCAGCCTTCTCTGCTCTAAGGAACACAATCCCAGCCTCTCCAGTCTCTCTTCATAGCTGAAACGCTCCAGCGGAGGTAACATCCTGGTGAATCTGATCTGCACCCTCTCAAATGCAATCACATCTTTCCTATAGTGTGGCGACCAGAACTGCACACAGTATTCCAGCTGTGGCCTAACTAGCGTTTTATAGAGTTCCAGTATAACCTCCCTGCTTTTATATTCTATGCCTCGGCTAATGAAGGCAAGTATCCCATGTGACTTTTTAACCATCTTATCTACCTGTCCTGCACCTTCAGGGGTCTATCTGCCTGCACACCAAGCTCCCTCTGATCCTCTGTCCTTCCTAGGGTCCTGCCATTCATTGTGTATTCCTTTGCCTTGTTAGTCCTCCCAAAATGACTCACCTCCCACTTTTCAGGGTTAAATTCCATTTGCCACTGTTCTGCCCATCTGACCAACCCGTCTGTATCGTCCTGTATTGTGAGGCTTTCCTCCTCGCTATTTACCACTCCACCAAATTGTCGTGTCATCTGCGAATTTACTGATCATATATTCTACATTCATATCTAAATCATTATTGTTCACTACAAGCAGCAAAGGACCCAGCACCGATCCCTGTGGTACACCACTGGACACAGGCTTCCAGTCACATAAACAACCTTCTGCCTCCTGCCACGAAGCCAATTTTGGATCCAATGTTTCGAATTGCTCTGGATCCCATGGGCTCTGAACTTCTTCACCAGTCTCCCATGCGGGACTTTGTCAAAAGCCTTACTTAATCCAGGCAGACGACATCAACTGCACTACCCTCATTCGCACACCTCGTCAACCCTTGAAAAATTCAATCAAATTGGTTAGACGTGACCTCCCCCTGACAAAGCAATGCTGACTCTCATTGATTAATCCTTGCCTCGCCAGGTGGAGACTAATTCTGTTCCTCACAATTTAATCCAATAATTTCCCTACCGTTGATATTAGGCTCACTGGCCTGTAATTCCCTGGTTTATCCCTACTACCCTTCTTGAATAATGGTAGGACGTTAGCTGTTCTCCAGTCCTCTGGCACCTCCCCTGTGGCCAGAGAGGTTCTGAAAAGTTGTGTCAGAGCCCCTGCAATCTCCTCACTTGCCTCACACAGCAGCCTTGGATACATCGCGTCTGGGCCTAGGGATTATCCACTTTTAAGCTTGATAAAACTGCTAGTATCACCTCCCTCTCAATGCTAATTTGTTCAAGTATATCACAACCCCCCTGCCTGATTATTATACCTACCTCGTCCTTCACCATAGTGAACACAGATGCAAAATATTAATTTAAAACCAGACCCACATCTTCCGGCTCTGCTAACAGTTTGCCACTTTGGTCCCGAATGTACCTTATACTCTTTGCCTGGTTATCCTCTTGCCCTTAATATACTTATAAAACACCTTGGGATTTTCCTATATTTTGTCCACCAGTGTTTTTTCTTGCCCCCTCTTCGCTCTCTTATTTCTTTTTAAAGTACCCCCTTTCTGTAGTACCCTTCCTGTTTCTGGTCATTGCCTGCTAAGTCACTTTCAATTGGAAGGCTGTGATAGAAAGACTTGCATTTCTACAGCGCCTTTCACGACCTCAGGACGTCCCAAAGTGCTTTACAGCAAATGAATACCTATTGAACTGTTTTGCATCTGTGACAGGTAGATTGGTCAGGAGGAGGACAAGTAGGATTTCCCCCACATGTTGGTTTACTGACCACCTGCCGCAGGCCCGGACTGGCAGCCATGTCCTTCAGGGCTAGGCATGCTCTGTCAGTAGTGCTGCTACCGAGCCACTCTTGGTGATAGGCATTGAGGTCCCCCACCCAGAGTACATTCTGTGCTCTTGCTGCCTTCAGTGTTTCTTCCAACTGGTGTTCAACATGGAGGATTAATGATTCATCCGCTGAGGGAGGGTGATAGGTTGTAATCAGCAGGAAGTGTCCTTGCCCATGTTTGACCGGATGCATTGCGACTTCTTGAGGTCCAGAATCAATGTTGAGGACTCCCAGTGCTTCTCCCTCCCGACTGTAAACACTGTGCTGCCTGGTGGATCTGTCCTGCTGGTGGGACTGTATACCCACATCCTGTTCCTCTGTAACAGGCTTGAAGGTCTAAATGGACTCCTCCTATTCCTATATAAAATGTTCGAGGGGCTGAATGCCCTCCTCTTGTTCCTCTGTAACAGTTTCGAAGGGCTGAATTGTGTCTACATATTCCTTTTAAACAGTCTTGAGTGGTCTAACTTGGTTCCTCCTGTTCCTATGCAAGAGTCTCGAGGGTCTGATTGGCCTTGACCTGTCCTATGTAAAAGGCTAGGCGGGCTTACTGGCCTCCTTCTGCTCTTGTGTAACATGCTTGAAGGCATAATGTCCTCCTCCAGTTCGTTTATAACAGACTCCAGGGGCTCAATAGTCTCCTCCTATTGCTGTGTAACCGGCTCAAGTGGCTGAGCAGCCTCCTCCTGCTCCTGTGTGTCAGGCTCAAGAGGCTGAAGGTCCTCCTCCTGTTCCTCAGTAACAGGATCAAGGGGCTGAATGGCCGCCTTCTGTTCCACACAAAGAGGCTTGATATTCTAAATCTGGTGTGTCTCTGGATTATTGGTTCAGAAACTCCACAGGAAAGGTTAACAAATCGAAGCTAACTAAAGAAGTCAAGGATAGCATTACATTGAAAGAAGAAGCTTATAATGTTGCAAAGAATAATATTAAACCTGAGGATTGGGAGAGATTCAGAAACCAGCAAAGGTTGACCAAAAATTGTTAAAAAGGGAAAAAATAGGTTATGAGAGATACCTAGCAAGAAATATAAAACCGATTGTAAGAGATTCTACAAGTATGTAAAATGCAAAAGAGTAGCAAAAGTAAACGTTGGTCTCTTAGATGCTGAGACAGGAGAAATTATTCTGGGGAATTAGGAAATGGCAGGCAAATTAAATAAATATTTTGTATCAGTCTTCACAGTAGAAGACACAAAATGTGTACCAAAAATGGTGGGGAACCAAGAGTCTAATCAGGGTGAGGAACTTCACATAATTAATATAAGTAGAGAAAAAGTATTGGAGAAACTAATGGGACGAAAAGACGACAGATTCCCTGGACCTGACGGGCCTACATCCTAGGGTTTTAAAAGAGGTGGCTGAAGAGATAGTGGATGCATTGGTTTTGATCTTCCTAAACTGAAAACAGTCATCAGGAAAATGCTGGAATCCATTGTTAAGGAAGTGTAATCAAGTTACTTAGAAAATCATAACATGATTAGGCAGAGTCAACATAGCTTTATGAAAGTCTAATCATGTTTGACAAATTTATTGGCGTTTTTTGAGGATGTAACTAGCAGGGTAGATAAAGGGGAAACAGTGGATGTGTATTTTTGGATTTCCAAAAGGCATTCGATAAGGTGCCACATAAAAGCTTATTACACAAGGTTAGGGCTCATGGGATTGGGGGTAATATACCAGCATGGATCGAGGATTGTTTAAAGGAAAGAAAACAGAGAGTAGAAAGAAACTGATCTTTTTCAGGTTGGCAGGCTGTAACTAGTGGGGTGCCACAAGGGTCATTGGTGGGGCCTCAGCTATTCATAGTTAATATTAATGACCTGATGAATGGGCCGAGTGTAAATTATCCAAGTTTGCTGATGATACAAAGCCAGGTGGGACAGTAAGCTGAGAGGAGAACACAAAGTGTCTGCAAAGGGATATAGATAGACTAAGTGAGTGATCAGTAAGGTGGCAGATTAAGTATAATGTAGGGAAATGTGTGGTTATTCACATTGTGGGAAGAATAGAAAAAGATATTGGCCCAGAAATTCGGGTCTCCATGGGTGAGTACGCACGGGGTACTCACCCGTAGGCCCAATGGAAGTGCCGGTTTCCTGCATGCACTGCGCATGCGTGGGAAACCTGCACTTCCGTTCCCCTGAAAGGAGGGGTTACGAAGTCGAACACGTTTGCAGTAGAGGCTGCACGTGCGCATCGAACTTTGGTTCCTTTTACAGATATTCCCGGGAGGGTGAATCTCCAGAAGTTAGACATTTAAAAAGCAGGCGTAAGGCCTGATTTTTACAAGGTAAGTGGTGAATTAATTAATATTAAAATATTTTTTTCCACAGGTTATTTATTTTTAAATACTTTAAAGCAAGGTTAGTTTATTTTTAGCCCCGTCTGAAAATAAAATTATTTTTTTCAAAAATTTAATTTATTGTTTAGAATAGTTATTTCATGTAATTTATAGTTTATTAAAAAATCTGATGTTTTTTTTAAATTTATTTGAAGCTTTAGTGCTGTTTTGGGGCTGTAGCATTTATAAGCACTTCCTGTCAGACTTATTAATGGAACTTTCCCTGCTCCGATTGGCTCCCCGTGGCCCACGTGAACCCAGGGGATGCATCAAACTAACTGCGCCCCTGGGATACACAAGCACTGCATGCTGGCAGCTGGAGCAGGCCCCAGATTGGAATTCCACGGGGGTCCACAGCTCAATGGCTGGCGCACAAGGTAAGTGCAGATCGGGGGCTTGCACCCGCGGGAAGCCCTCGACCCGAATTTCTCGGCCAATAATTTTTAATTGGTGAGAAACTTTCAAATGTTGGTGTTCAGAGAGATTTGCGTGTCCTCGGGAAAGAAACACAGAAAGCTAGCATGCAGGTACAGCAAGCAATACGGAAGGCAACTAGCATGCTGGCCTTCATTGCAAAGGAGTTGGAGTAAAAGAATACAGAAGTCTTATTACAATTGAACAGGGCCTTGGTGAGACCACACCTATAGCACTAAGCACAGTTTTGGTCTCCTTATCTAAGGAAGGATATACCTGCCTTGGAGGCGGTGCAACGAAAGTTCCCTAGATTGATTCCAGGGATGAGCGGGCTTTCCTATGATGAGCGATTGTGTAGAAGCGGCCTATACCCTCTGGAGTTTAGAAGAATTAAGGTGATCTCACTGAAACAAAGAAGATTCTGAAAGGTGTTGACAAGGTAGATGATGAGAGGTTGTTTTCCCTGGCTGGATTGTGTAGAATTAGGGGGCATAGTCTCAGGATAATGGGTCGGCCATTTAAGTCTGAGATGAGGAAGAATTTCTTCACTCAGAGGATTGTGAATATTTGGAAGTCTCTGTCCCATAGGGCTGTGAGTGCTGTGTTTTGTGTCTACTCAAGGAAGTGATACATACATTTTTGGAATCAATGGATATGGAGGTGGGGTGGGTAAGTGGAGTTGCGGTTGATGATCAGCTGTGATCTTAATGAATGGTGAAGCTGGCTCTAGGAGCCATGTGGCCTACTCCTGCTCTTATTTCTTATGTTCTTATATTCTTATAACCACTATACAACTATGATTGGCCTCCACCTGTGTAATGTGCTTACAGAGCTGAATGGCCTCCTCCTGCTCCTTTTCAGTAAGCTTGAGGAAAAGAATGGGATCCTCTTGGTCCTTTGTAACAGACTCGCACAGCTGAATAGCCTCCTCCTGTTCCTGGATAACGGGCTAGATGGGCTGAATGGCCTCACCCTTTCCCTGTGTAACGGACTCGAGGGGCTTATTGACCTGCTGCATTTCCTGTGTAGCAGGATCGAGGGGCTGTATGGCCTCTTCCTGTTCGTGTATAACAGATTCAAAGGGCTTAGTGGTCTCCTCCTGTTCCTGTATAACAGACTCGAGGGGTTGAATGACCTCCCCCTGTTCCTGTGTAACAGGCTCTAGGGTGTGAAGGGCCTCCACCTTCAGCTAGAGGGGCTGAATGTTCTCCTCCTGTTCGTGTATTACAGACTCGGGGGGCTGAATAGTCAACTCCTGTATCTTCGTAACAGGTTCGTGGGGCTGAATGGCCTCCTCCTGCTCATGTATAACAGGCTTGATGAGCTGAATGGGCTCCTCCTATGCCTGTATAACAGGCTCGAGTGGCTGAATGGCCCCTTCCTGTTCCTGTGTAACAGACTCGAGGTGCTGACTGGTCTCCTCTTGTTCCTGTATAACAGACTGCAGGGGCTGAATGGCGCCCTCCTGATTATGTATAACAAGCTTGAGGGGCTGAATGGCCTACTCCTGTTAACATAGAAACATAGAAGATAGGAGCAGGAGCGGGCCATTCGGCCCCTCAAGCCTGTTCTGCCATTTAATGAGATCGTGGCTGATCATCCAAATACATTATCCTCTCCCTGCTTTCTCCCCATATCCCTTGATCCCTTTAGCCTTAAGAAAAATATCCCTCTCCTTCTTGAATATATTTAATAAGTTGGCCTCAACTGCCGACTGTGGTAGAGAATTCCACAGGTTCGCCACTCTCTGGGAGAAGAAATTCCTCCTCATCGCAGTCCTAAATGGCTTACCCCTTATCCTTAGACTGTGACCCCTAGTTCCGGACTCCCCTGCCATCGGGAACATCCTTCCTGCATCTAGTCTGTCTAGTCCTGTTGGAATATTATAAGTTTCAATGAGATCCCCTCTCAATCTTCTAAATTCTAGCGAATATAAGCCTAATCGATTCAATCTCTCTTCATATGTCATTCCTGCCATCCCAGGTATCAGTCTGGTGAACAGGCTGTATAACAGTCTCGAGAATGGTCCTCATTCTGATCCTGTGCAATAGGGTCGAAGGACTGAATGGCCTCCTCCTGTTCCTGTGTAGCAGGCTTGAAGGGCTGAATGGCCTCCTCTTTTCCCTGTGTAACTGGTTCGAGGTGCTGAATGGAGTTCTACTGTTATTGTACAGATTTTGTATAGCTGAATGGCTTCCTCCTGTCCAATACAACAGGCTTGTGGGACTGAATGGGCCGCATTCTGATCCTGTGCAATAGGCTCGAAGGGCTGAATGGCCTCCTCCTGTTCCTTTGTAAAAGTGCCATGGGACTGAAAGGCCCCCTCCTGTTCCTTATGTAAAAGGGTCAGGGGACTGAATGGCCTCCTCCTATTGCTATGCAAAAGGGCCATGTGTCTGAATGGCATGCTCCTGTTCCTTTGTAACAGGCTCGAGGGGTTGTATTAAATCCTCCTGTTCCTGTGTAACAGACTCAGTGGTTGAGAGGACTCAGAGGGAAAGTGGGTTGGGACTGGAGACACTTGGGTAACAGGAAGTGCAGGGGCAGCAGTTACCCTTCACTGAATTACCGATTTACTGCAAAATTCACCGTCAGTGGAGGAAACACCGAACACTGACCCAAAATCCAACACTGGTGGGATTCGAACCAATGACCTTTGAATGCGTTAATCTACTATACAACTGGAAGGCCAATGCGCTATCCATTGCCCCACGGAGCGAAATGCATGCAGCCCTATTACAAAGACAAAATAGTGTTGATGCTGGAAACCTGAAATATAACCAGATAAAATGTTGCAAACACTCTGCAGGACAGCCAGCATTCTATGTCTGTTTAAAAGCGATCTACTTTCAGTTCCGGATCATTCTATATCTGTTTAAAAAGAAACTACTGTCAGTCCCGGATCATTTTGTGTCTGTTTAAAAGGGATCTGCTGTCAGTCCCGGATGATTGTGTGTTTGTGTAAAAGGGATGAATTGTCAGCCCTGGTTCATTCTCTGTCTCTGTTTGAAAGGGAGGTGATGTCAGCCCTGGTTCATTCTCTGTCTCTGTTTGAAAGGGAGGTGCTGTCAGTCCCGAATCATTCTGTGTCTGTTTAAAAGGGCTGTACTGTCAGCCCTGGTTCATTCTGTGTCTGCTTAAAAGGGATGAACTGTCAGCCCTGGTTCATTCTGTGTCTGTTTAAAAGGGATGAACTGTCAGCCCTGGTTCATTCTGTGTCTGTTTAAAAGGGCTGTACTGTCAGCCCTGGTTCATTCTGTGTCTGTTTAAAAGGGATGAATTGTCAGCCCTGGTTCATTCTGTGCCTGTTTAAAAGGGATGAACTGTCAGCCCTGGTTCATTCTGTCTCTGTTTAAAGGGCTGTACTGTCAGCCCTGGTTCATCCTGTGTCTGTTTAAAAGGGGTGAATTGTCAGCCCTGGTTCATTCTCTGTCTGTTTAAAAGGGATGAGCTGTCAGCCCTGGCTCATTCTGTGTCTGTTTAAAAGGGCTGTACTGTCAGCCCTGGTTCATTCTGTCTCTGTTTAAAAGGGAGGTGCTGTCAGTCCCGGATCATTCTGTGTCGGTTTAAAACGGATCTGTCAGCCCTGGATCATTCTGTGTCTTTTTAAAAAGATTGTGCTGTCAGTCCCGGATCATGTTGCGTCTGATTACAATAGAGTCAAAGCATTACACAGCACATAAAGAGGCCCTTCGGCCGATCGTTTCTGCGCCAGACATCAAACCCTGTCTATTCTAATCCCATTTTCCAGCACTTGGTCCGTAGCCTTGTATGCTATGGCGTTTCATTTATTCATCTAAATGTTTCTTGAATGTTGTGAGGATTCCTGCCTCTGCTACCCTTTCAGGCAGTGAGTTCCAGATTCCAAACACCCTGTGGGTGAAAAAGCTTTCCTTGAACCCCCTCTAAACCTCCTGCCCCTTACCTTGAAATTACGCTCCCTGTTTACTGAACCCACTACTAAGGTGGACAGTTCCTTTCTATCTATCCTATCTATGCCTCTCATAATTATGTACACCTCAATCAGGTCCACCCTCAGCCTTCTCTGCTCTAAGAAAGACAACCCTAACCTGTCCAATCTCTCTTCATAGATGACGTGCTCCATCCCACGTAACATCACAGTGAATCTCCTCTGCACCATCTCCAACGCAATCACGCCCTTCCTATAGTGTGGCGACCAGAACTGCATACACTATTGCAGCTGTGGCCTAACTAGCGTTTTGTACAGCTCCATCATAACCTCCCTGCTCTTATATTCTGTGCCTCGGCTAATGAATACAAGTATCCCATATGCCTTCTTACCCATCTTATCTACCTGTCATGCTGCATTCAGGGATCTATGTACATGCACACCAAGGTTCTTATGATCCTCTGTCCTTCCTAGGGTCCTACTATTCATTGTTTATTCCCTTGCGTTGTTAGCCCACCCAAAATGCAAGACCTCACACTTTTCATGGTTAATTTTCATTTGCCACTGTTCTGCCCATCTGACAAACCCCTCTAAAGCGTCGTTTAGCCTGAGGCTTCCCACCTCGCTATTTAGCACTCCACCAAATTTTGTGACATCTGCGAACTTACTGAACATACCTCCTACATACATATCTAAATCATTAATGTACACTACAAGCAGCAAGGTAACCAGCACCGATCCCTGCAGTACACCACTGGACACAGGCTTCCAGTCACAAAAACAACAGGATGTGTTGTCAGTCCCGGATCATTCTGTGTCTGTTTAAAAGGAATGTGCTGTCAGTCCTGAACCATTCTGTGTCTGTGTCTATTAAAACGGATGTGCTGTTAGTCCAGGATCATTCTGCGTCTGTTTGAAAGGGGTGTGCTGTCAGTCCCGGATCATTCTGTGGCTGTTTAAAGGGGATGTGCTGTCAGTCCCGGATCATTCTGTGTCTCTTTACAGTGGTGTGCTGTCAGTCCCGGATCATTCTGTGTCTGTGTCTATTAAAAAGGGATGTGCTGTTAGTCCTGGATCAAGCTGTGTCTGTTTGAAGGTGCTGTGCTGTCAGTCCAGGATCATTCTGTGTCTGTTTAAAAGGGATGTGCTCTCAGTCCTGGATCATTCTGTCTCTGTTTGAAACGGAAGTGCTGTGAGTACGGATCATACTGTGTCCGCTTAAAACTGGTGTTATATAATATTCTAGAGTCTGCACCACAGAAACAGAACATTTGCCCTAACTGGTCTCTGCACGTGGCTCCTCCTACTCTACTTCACCTCACCAAAAAGAAAGCTAGCCTCAGTAATTGTAATCATGAAACTGTCTGATTGTTGTAATGAACCATCTGGTTCAGTAATGTCCATTAGGGAAGGAAATCTGTTGTCCTTACCTGGCCTGGCCTATATGTGACTTCAGACCCACAGCAAAGTAGTTGACTCTTAGCTGCCCTCTGAAATGGCCTAGCAAGACACTCAGTTGTAACAAACCGCTACGAAATAAAATAATAAAAATGAAACTGGACGGACCACCCGGCCTGATCGATATCAGCCTCCTCCTGAGGTCCCCACCATCCCAGAAGCCAGTCTTCAGACAATTTGATTCACTCCATGTGATATCAAGGAACAGCTGAGCGTACTGGATACAGCAAAAGCTATTGTCCCTGACAACACCCCGGCTACCATGCTGAAGACTTGCGCTCCAGAACTAGCCATGCATCTAGCCAACCTGTTCAATACAGCTACATTACTGGCATCTATCCAAAAATGTGGAGAACTGCAAGGTATGTCCTGTCCACAAAAAGCAGGACCAATCCAATCTGGCCAATTACCGCCCCATCAGTCTACTCTCCATCATCAGCAACGTGATGGAAGGTGACATCGACAGTGCTGTAAGGCTGCACTTACTCACCAGTAACTGCTCACTGATGCCCAGTTAGGGTTCTGCCAAACCACTCGGCTCCCAACTTCATTAAAGCCTTGGTCCAAACATGGACAAGAGAGCTGAATTCCAGAGGAGAATTGAGAGTGATTGCCCTTGAAATCCAGGCAGTATTTGACCGAGTGTGGCATCAAGGAGCCCCAGTAAAACTGAATTCATTGGGAATCGTGGGGAAAACTCCCCAGTGATTGGAGTTATACCAAGCACAAAGGAAGATGGTTGTGGTGATTGAAGGGCAATCATCACAGCCCCAGGACATCGCTGCAGGAGTTCCTCAGGGCAGTATCCTAGGCCCAACGATCTTCAGCTGCTTCATCAATGGTCTTCGCTCCAACATAAGGTCAGAACTGGGGATGTTCGCTGATGACTGTACAGTGTTCAGTGCCATTCACAACTCCTCAGATGATGAAGCAGTCCATGCCCAAATACAACAAGACCCGGACGATGTTCTGGCTGGGCTGATACGTTGCAGGTAACATTCACACCACAGTGTCGGGAGAAGCCGGTGAGTATTTAAACTCACTTTTGCCGGCTTTTTTCAGAGGCCCAGTGTCGGGAGAAGCCGTTGAGTATTTAAACTCACGTTCATGGGCTTTTTTCAGAGGTTGACCAATCTCACAGACCAGCAATGGCGTTCTAGAGCCACGTCACGTTTGAAAAAGTGACGCAGGCAAGAGGAAGCAGCTGATTGGGTGCGTACAGCCAGGTGAGTATTTTATACAACTCTATAGTTTGATAGATAAGGTTAATAGTTTATAAAGTTTAGAAGATTTTAATTTTTGTCGTTATAGTTTGTAAGGTCTCTGTTGTGTAGCGGGGAGTGCTACTAAACAAGGGCCCTTAAGTATATCATTTAATTGTAGTGTAATTGGTGGTGTTGATTTGATTTAATTTTAATTAATTAAAGGGCAAGTCATGACAGCGCAGTTCGGCCCCGTTGCCTGCTCCTCCTGCACTATGTATGAAATCAGGTACAATTCCTGTGTCCCTGACGACCATGTGTGTGTGAAGTGTATCCAGCTGCAGTTACTGGCAGTCAACATTGCAGCGCTGGAGCTGTGAATGATACATACTGGAGTATTAGCGATGCTGAGGACATCGTGCATAGCACGTTTAATGAGTTGGTCACACCGCATGTAAAGGCTGCACAGGGAGGAAGGGAATGGGTGACCACCACGCAGAGTAGAAGGCGCAGGCAGTTAGTGCAGGGGTCCCTGTGGCCATCCCCCTCTCTAACAGATACACAACTTTGGATATTGTTGAGGGAGATGGATAATCGGGGGAAGGCAGCAGCAGCCAACTTCCTGGCACCATGGGTGGTCCTGCTGCACAGGACGGGAGGAAAAAGAGCGGGAGAGCTCTAGTGATAGTGGGTTCTATTGTAAGGAGAATAGGTAGGTGCTTCTCCCACTCCCCCCAGAGAGGACAGTGGACATGGTGAACCTGCGCAGTAAGTCGATTGATGATCATAGGTTCATAGCTTCCTCCAGCACAGAAGGAGGCCATTCGGCCCAACTTGCCTGTGCTGGCTCTTTGAAAAGCACGGCACTAACTATGAGCCGGTGTGTAAGATGTAAGCATGTAAGAGACCTCAGGGGGATATAGACATTTTGACCATTGGTTAATTTTTAGGCCTAGTATATTGTTTCGGACGCTGGCCCTAAACGGGCGGTATGGCATCGCTCTATATGTGCAGCCAAGCTTATCCAATCCTTCCTCATAGCTAAAATTCTCCAGTCCTGGCAACATCCGCCCTATAAATGTTTCCCTTCCAGTATTTATCCAAGTCTCTTTCGAAAGTTGCTCTTGAATGTGCTTCCAACGTCCTTTCAGTCTATGTCTTCCAGGTCACAACAACTCGCTGTGTAAAAAAAATTATCTTATCTCCCCTTCTGGTGCTTTTGCAAATGATCTTAAATCTCTGTCCTCTGGTTACCAACCCTTCTGGAAACAGTTTCTATATACTTCCTTCATGATTTTGAACCCTTTTAATGAATCTCTCCTTAACCCTCTCTGCTTTAAGGAGAACAACACAAGCTTCTCCATTCTATCCACATAACTGCAGCCCCCCATCCCTGGTGCCATTCGAGTAAATCTCCTTTGCATCCTCTCCAAGGTTTTGCTCTCCTTCCTAAAGTGAGATGCCCAGAATTGGACAGAATACGCCGGCTGGTGCACACCTGCGATTTATAAAGGTAAGGCATAACTTCCTCACCTTTGTACTCTATGCCGCTATTGAAAACGCCGAGGATCACACATGCATTTAAACAGCTTTATCAACTCGTCCTATTACCTTCAAAGATTCGGTTGGAGAACCCCAGGTCTCTCTGTTTCTTCAGGCCCTCGTAAATTGCACCGTTCCATCTACTTTTATGCGGGAAATTACGGAGCTTAGGTCCCAGGCATCTGAAGGCACAGCGGCCAATGGTGGGGTGATGGAAATCAGGGATGTGCAAAAAGTCAGAATCAATGCAGTGCAGAGATCTCGGAAGGTAGAAGAACTAGAGAAGGTTATAGCAATAGGGAGGGGCGATGCCATGGCGGGCTTTGAACATGAGGAGTTCAAAGGGGTTAACGGATCGTGAGCAAGTGCAGGTCAGTGAGCAAAGGGGGAGATGGATGGACATAAGAACATAAGAAATAGGAGCAGGAGTAGGACATTTACCCATCGAGCCTGCTCCGCCATAAAATAAGATCACGGCTGACCTTGTACATCAACTCCACTTTGCTGCCCCATCCCCATTTCCATTGATTATCTTAATATCCACAAATATATCGATATATGTGACGTAATAAAGACTCACTACGCACTTGGTTGTACATAAAGCAAGGCTTTAATCGACTTGTAACAAAACATGGATGTCTAGTTAGTAGTCACTAGCTTCCTGTTTCCAGATTGTCTCTGGCCAAGTTGGGCCCACGCCCGAGTATTTATACTCCTCGGACGGCGCCCTCAGCTGGTCGTTCAGTAGTACTTCCTGAGTTACTTCTTGTAGAAGTTGCGATATATGACATTCTTCCTCCCTAAAAGGTTTGGAAGTCCAGTCTTCCTTTAATGGACTAAGCAGACCAAATATAGCAGTAGTCATTTAGGTTTCTGCTTGTGACCAGATGGCACGTCTCCCCAGATCGTGTCCTGATCCCTGGGTCGCTTGGCCCATATTGGTAAGTCGGTAGAGTCCGTGTCGTCTTGATCATCCTGTGGAGGCCTGGGAATATCAAGACTCCAGGTGCGGGTCATCACAGGCACAGAGCTGGCCTCATCCTGGGTCATAGCCGGAGATTGCCTGGCATCCTGATTTCGGGTGGCCATCCTTCGGGGAGCGTTCAGCTCCCTGAGTTGATCCAGTAGCACTGCCGGCAGATTCCTCGATGTCCCAGGTAGGGCATCATCTTCAAAAGGGTGCGGATTGTTGAAATCATCCTCGTGGGAGCCTTCATCATTCGGGCCCGTGTGACCGGTTGGGGAGGGAGCCAGATCTCTGAGTGAGACGGTGGACTCACGGCCATCGGGGTACCGCATGTGCGCATACATGGGGTTTACCTCTGTTAACTCCACTTCGTCAATGAGAGGCACTTTCTTGGCAGTCTGGACGAACCTCCGGAGTAGCACTGGGCCTGGATCCACCAACCATGATTGTAGAGATGTCCCATTTATAGAGCGACGCTGGAACTTGAAGAATCGCTCATGAGGTGTGACATTAGTGGATGTGGAGGGAAGAGGCCTGATAGAATGTAACACGTTGGGGAGCAGAGTTTGCCACTGCTGGTCTGGTAGGTTGCGTGACCTCAGTGCCAGATGGACAGTGTTACAGATGATGGCATTGTATCGGTCAACCTGTCCATTGCCGATTGGGTGATATGGTGTCATCTTACTCGAGGCGATTCCCCGTTGGGAGAGATAACTTTTAAGTTCACTCCACATAAAGGAGGGACCCCGATCCATGTGGATATAATTGGCCATCCCGCAAAGGGATAAGACCTGATTCAGGCATTTAATTACCCTAGAGGTAAGCATGTTAGCACAGGGGAAAGCAAAGGGAAGTAGGCATTCCGCATCGACAAAGGCAATGGCCCTTTAAAGTCTACGCTGAGCATCTGCATAGGCTGCATTGCATGTATGAGTAAATCATCTGATGGGCAGAACAATTGTGATTTCAGTTCTGCACAAATCCTACAGGAGGAGCATGTTTTCTTTATGTCCTCCATTGGAATGGTAGATTTTTGGAGCGCACAAAGTGCAACATACGGGTAATGCCAGGATGGCATAAGTCCATATGCAGATCCGCCAGAGTCAACGTTGGCATTGAAGAGCAAAATGCCCATGTGACGGTATCTGGGGCCACATTCTGTTTGCCGGGTCGGCAATGGATAGTATATCCAAAGGAGGCCAGCTACATCCTCCAGAGTTGAATTTTATTATTTTGATTCTCGGGCGCTTCCGGTTATCCAACATGAAGGCCACGGAGCGCTGGTCAGTTATGAGCATGAAATGACGCCGAGCAAGAAAATGATTCCATTGGCATACAGCCTCGATGATGGCTGTAGCCTCCTTCTCGACGGGGGGTGGGGTAATGGATCACGCCACCCTGTAAGGTTCTGGATAGGAATGCAATGGGTCGACCACCTTGATTCAAGGTAGCTGAGATCGCCACCTCCCATGCATTGCATTCGACCACAAAAGGAAGGTTTTCATCAATGGCGTGAAGTGTGGCTTTCTCCAGCTGTCGTTTGAGGAGGTTGAATGGAGAAATAGCCGTTGCTTCCAATGGAAAAGACTTTGCATGAAGCAGCGGCTGTATTTTATTGGAGAAGTGAGCTTTCCACTTTGCATAATGAGCCAACATCCCAAGTGCCCAACGAAGAGAGCCGAGATTTGTAGGGGGAGGTAGCTCCTGAAGTGGACAAAGTCGCTCTGTGTCTGGTTTAATAACACCGTTGCCCACCCACTAGCCGAAAATGTTCACTGATGGCACCGATTTCACTGATTTGGATTCGTTTAACGTTAAGTGAGGATGACGGAGAACGTCAAAAATTCTCTGAAGATTGGTGTCATGCTCCTTTTGATCATGGCCGGCAATAGTGATATTGTCTAAATACGGAAAGGTATCCGTCAAGTTCTCTTGCTGGACTAGGACATCCATTGCCCGTTGGAAGTCGGCCACCCCATTGGTGAACCCAAATGAAAGGCAACGAAACTGATAAAGCCGACCATTGGCCTCAAAGGCCATATACTTTTTGTCAGAGTCTTTCAGCGTTACCGGATGGTATGTGCTCTTTAAATCGAAGTTTGAAAATACCTTGTATTTGGCAAGGATGTTGACCATGTCATCTATGCATGGTAGCGGGTAGCCATCCAGATCGGTATATTGATTAATAGTCTGTGAATAATCACTACACAGATGTTTCTTATTTTGTTTTAAAGGGTTTTTCACAGCGACGATTTGAGCCCGCCAGGGAGATGAACACGGCTCGATAATACCATCAGCTAAAAGGTGAGAGATTTCTGCCTCAATAAATGCTCAGTCGTCTTGGCAAAAGCGCTGCGATTTGGTGGCTATAGGTTTACAGCAGGGAGAGCGATTGGCAAGCAGGGAGGGCTCATCGAGTAAGGCCGCTAAGAGCGCACAAAACAGCACCTCCAAACACAAAAGTGAGTCTTTTGTGCTGCTTCTGGAAGTCCTGCCCCAGAAGCGCATCGCTACATAAGTTTTTGATTACTCTGATCTGGGTGGAGGGATACGTGCGCCCATTGAGGATGAGGTTGACAAGAGATAAGCCAGAGGAAATGGTGGTCAGAGTCGTCAGAGCCATTGCAATCTCCCTGTCTGAGGGATAAATGCACAGTTTTAACCTGCTGACAGCCCGCTTACTAATGATGCTGTCAGAGCTGCAGGAGTCAATTAGCGCGCTTAGAGTGTGCCCATTTAATTAAAACTTCGTGGCTGCATGGGACAAACTTTGGGGAAAAACAGCTGTGATGGGAGGAGGGGTAATTTTCCCTTCGGCAGCTGCAGCCTTCGCAGTGGTTCTTGGGGGAGGAGCAGCTCCATAGATAGCAGCTGTGAAGCTAACAAGAGCTCTCGACCATACTTTCGAGGAGCGGCCTTTCTTGTTAGCAGAGGCCCGTGACTGGCATACCTTGTCGTTGTCTTTTCTTGCTGCAATGATTGCAGGTCGCATTATGAGCCGGGCAACATTTTCTGTAATGGAATGTACCTCCACAAAAGAAAGACTTTCTTGTTGATTGCCAGGATACTGCTAGGGCGGGGTCGTCATCAGCAAAGGCCTCTAGGGTAGGGTCGTCGTCCATTAGAGTAGAGTCATCATCAGCGGGGGCATCCGCCCGAGACCTATCAAAAGATTAATTACAGGTGATAGCCGCTGCCCGTGCATGTGGTGGGAGATAAGTGTCTGCATTCTTCTTGGCCAAGTCCAGGGAATACGCCTGGTCATAAGCAGCCTGTAAATTGAGGGTTTTATTTTCCAGCAGGCGCTGACATATAAGAGGGGACGCAAACCCATTGATAAAGGAATCGCAGATTAGTTCCTCTTGATATTGTTCAGCTGTAACCGCTTTAAGGTTACAATCTTTGCTGAGCCTGTGGAGTTTCTGGAGCAATTCATCGAGTCATTCCCCAGGCTGCTGCCGAGTTGTGGCCAGTAGGTGTCGTGCAAAGATTTCAATTGGGGACTTGACATATAGCTGCTGTAAAATTTCGATAGCAGCGTCATAGTCTATACAGCCCTCAATATAATCATACACATGAGGGGATACATAGTTAATAAGCATTCGTAACTTATTAGGGGCATCCGCCCCACATTCTTCAAGAAAGTTGCAAAAGGTACGAAAACAATGCTTCCATACCTTCGCTGCCACAGGTGCATTCGCATACAGGTTGAGACGAGCGGGTCTAAGGAGTTTTTCCAGGATGAATAAGTTTCTTGCCCAAGTTCCTTTCTGTGGTTCGAGTTGCAGCTGGTTGTTCCGATTCACCCAAAGCGTGGAGATGATAACAAGTCGATTAAACTGATGTAATAAAGACTCACTACACACTTGGCTGAACATAAAGAAAGGCTTTAATCGACTTGTAACAAAACATGGAGGTCTAGTTAGCAGTCACGAGCTTCCTGTTTCCAGATTGTCTCTGGCCAAGTTGGGCCCACGCCCGAGTATTTATACTGCTCGGACGGCGCCCTCAGCTGGCCATCCAGTAGTACTTCCTGAGTTACTTCTTGTAGAAGTTGCGATTAATGACAGCCCGTATGGGGCAGAAAGCAGCAATCTATAGAGGAGTTAGCCTAACAGCTGTCGTTGGGAAAAGGCTGGAGTCCTTCATTAAGGAAGCCGTAGCAGGCTATTTTGGAAAATCATAATCCAGTCAAGTATGGTTTTTTGAAAGGGAAATCATGTTTAACAACTTTGCTGGAGTTCTTTGAGGATATGACGAGAAGGATGGCAAACGTGATGCAATTGGATGAGATGTATTTGGATTTCCAGAAGTCTTTCGATAAGGTGCCACATAAAAGGTTACTGCATAAGATAAGACCTCACGGATTTGGGCATAATATATTAGCATGGATAGAGAATTTGCTAACTAACAGAAAGCAGAGAGTTGGGATAAACAGATCATTTTCCGGTTGGTGAGCGGTAACTAGTGGGGTGCCACAGGGATCAGTGCTGGGGCTTCAACTATGCTATTCTCTACATTAATGACTTGGATGAAGGGACCGAGTGTAATGTAGCCAAGTTTGCGGACTTGTGGGAAAGCAAGTTGTGCAAAGGACCCAAATAATCTGCATAGGGATATAGACAGGCTAAGTGAGTGGACAAACATTTGGCAGATGGAGAATAATGTGGGAAAGTGCGAGGTGATCCACTTTGGCAGGAAAAATAAAAAAACGAATTATTATTTAAATAGAGTTATCACAAAATGCTACAGTTCAGAGGGACCTGGGTGTCCTTGTGCATGAAACACAAAAAAGTTAGCATGCAGGTACAGCAAGGAGTCAAAAAGGCAAATGAAATGTTGGCCTTTATTGCAAAGGTGTTAGAGATAAAAAGCAGGGCAGTCCTGCTACAAATGTACCGGGAATTGGTGAGGCCACAACTTGAGTACTCTGTGCAGTTCTGAGGAAGGATGATCTTGCCATGGAGGGAGTGCAGCGACGATTCACCAGGCTGATTCCTGGGATGGCAGGAATGACGTATGAGGAGAGAGTAGGTCGATTGGGCTTATACTCGCTGGAGTTTAGAAGAATGAGAGGGGATCTCATTGAAAATTATAAAATTCTAACAGGACTAGAGACACTAGATGCAGGAAGGATGTTCCCGTTGGCGGGGGAGTCCAGTACCAGGGGTCACAGTCTAAAGTTAAGGGGTAAGCCTTTTAGGACAGAGATGTGGAGGAATTTCTTCACCCAGAGAGTGGTGAATCTGTGGAATTCACTACCACAGAAGGCAGTTGAGGCCAAATCACGAAATATATTCAAGAAGGAGTTAAATATATTTCTTAAGTCTAAGGGGATCAAGGGATATGGGGAGAAGGCAGGGACAGGGTACTGACTTTGGATGATCAGCCATGATCTGATTGAATGGCGGAGCAGGCTCGAGGGGCCGAATGGCCTACTCCTGCTCCTATCTTCTATGTTTCTATGTTCAATACAAGTAACGGTATGTGTGCGCACCCCATGCAGGTCTAAGTTGCGCGGTGCATGTTAACAGGACTGCATTATATGTAACAGCAAGTGTGCGTTCCCTGCTGGTCTTATGCGAATGGTGTACGTTAGCCGGTCGACAGTATAAGTAACGGCAGCATGCGCCCCCTGCTGGTCTAATGCTCACGGTGCACGTTCGCGGGTCTGCAGAAAAAGTAACCACGAATGTGCGTCCCCTGCTGGGCTAAGGTGCACATTGCATGTTACCCGGACCGCAGTCCAAGTGCGAATGCAAGAGCGTCCTCTGGTGGATTAATGCAGACAGTGTGATGCCTTCAACCGTTAACGTGCTTGTGTTTGAGTTATTTTTCTTATTTTTTAATAAAATGTTTATGAAGACATTAAGTTCCTGACACTGAAATAATTCAACTCAGTGGGAAAAAATGAGCAATTCTTACAGCAGATAATTTATTCTATGGATGGAAGGGATGTCTAATGGGGTTACCGAGTGATGGTGAAAACGTTATTAACTTTTCTGCCATTCAGCCGAATTGTGATGAACTTTGAGGTTTTTCTCAATTTAAAGACTGTATTTTAAGGGGTTCAGTGAAAATGCTCCGTGTTTATGACACCGGGGTTCTGTGTGAGGAGCTGGTCAGTTTAATAGGGTCAGCACTGAATGCTGGAAGTTCTCTGACAGTCTCTGTCTCTCTGAATGCTGCAGGTGGTGTAGGCGGGGCAGGGTTGATTGACAGCTGAAGGCTGTTTCTGGTTCAGTAAATGTAGAATGTTCCTTCCAAATGTGTTTTGATTGACAGCTGCAAACGACTTCTTTGTCTCAGGTCACATTAAGTGAATCATTCTTTGATCATTCCGTGCCTGCTTTAAAGGGGTTTGCTGTTAGTCATGGAACATTCTGAATCTGTTTGACACGGGTTTACTGTCATTCTAGATCATTCTGTGTCATCTTAAAATGGGGTAGCTCTCAGTCCCAGATCACCCCGTGCCTGTTCAAAATTGGTGTGCTGTGAGTCACGGAACACAAACTTATATTAAATAGGAGCAAGAGTAGACGATACGCTCCGTGCAGCCTGCACCGACATTCAGTAAGATCATGGTTGAACTTATGCATCAATGCCACTTTCCCGCGCTATCCCCTATCTCATGGTTCCCTTAGTGCCCTAAGATCTATCGATGTCAGTCTTGAATATACTAATTGACTGAAAAACCTCGGCCCTCTGGGTTAGAGAATTCTAACGATTCAAATCCCTCTGGGTGAAGAAATTTCTCCCCATCTCAGTCCCAAATGGCCGACCCCTTATCCTGAGACTCTGCCCCCTAGTTCTTGACTCTCCAATCAGGGCAAACAGCAGCTCAGCATCAACGCTGACAAGCCCTTTAAGAATTATACACATTTCAATGAGATCATCTCTCATTCTTCTAAACGCCAGTAAAAATAGGCCCATTCTACTCAATTTCTCCTCATCTGGCAGCCCTCCCTTCCCAGAAATCAATCTAGTGAACATTCATTCCACCCGCTCCAAGGCAACTATATCCTTCCTTTGGTAAGGTTAACAAAAAGTGTACATAGTGCTCTAGATGTGTTCTCAGCAAAGCCCTAAATAATTGCAGCAAGGCATCCTTACTCTCGTACTGCAACGCCCTTGTTCTAAGGGCTAAAATCCCATTTACGTTCCAAATTGCTTGCTGTAGCTGAATGTTAACGTTCTGTGATTCTTGTAGAAGGACATCCAAATGCCTCTGAATCCGAAAACTCACTACTTTCTCACCATTAAAAAAAATCTACTGTAATTCCATACGTCCTAGCAAAGTGGATAATATCACACTTCCCCACATTATACTTCATCTGACAACTTCTTGCCTATTCACTTAACCAGTCTATATTCCCTTGCAACCTATTTGCTTTTTCCTCACAG